>NC_064931.1:544659220-544959393 GCF_023897955.1 Schistocerca gregaria
ACCCCCCCCCCCCCCCCTCCTCCTCCCGATTACCACATACTTATCTTTCAGCACTTATTAACTTGTGCACCATGTTGTGTCAGTAATGTCTGTATTGAATATTGCCCTATCTTCCACCTTTAAGTGCTCAGAGTTTCAAATCTTAACCAGTGCAATGTATTCTATCTTTCCTTCTTATCCTATCCAGAAATTCTCCCTTGACCCAGGGTTCCTCTTCAAAACACTCCCCATTTTCTAAACGTCACCTGTCCTTTCCCTTCATATCTCTTTCTTTCCCTTTAACCCTTCCCACCAAAAGTAGGATGCACTGGCTCTGACAGCTTCAAAATTTCTGCACTTTATGACTGGTCTTCTGCCACCACTTGGTGAGTAGATTTATTGCATCCAATAAAATCATATTTTCATAAATTGATTATTTTCACTGTCTTTCCACTTAGTACCTTGCAGCTGGAGTGCAGCCAAGATTTTGCCCATCATATTACATAAGCTCATGAAGATTCTAATATTATTAAAGAAGCAGACAAATTTCATAGCAAAAATATCAATATCATAAATAACAAAAATAGTTAAATCCAGTTCTTTTAAAATTCATAAGCTAAATTCTAATGTAGTTGAGATTTAAATTTACATATTCCCTGAATATACTTACGACCATGGTCATGTGCATTATAACTTCTAACCTTTTTTAATATAGAATAAAATCTTCTGTATCCAAGCACTATTTGTTTCTTTTTATCTGTCTGCAGTTCTTTGTGTCCATGGCATTGTAGCTCAGTAAATTTATGATCTTCATATTATTCTTTCCCTTCTCTCTTTTAAGGTATTTTATTTTTGTTGTAGCAGTGATTGACATTCCAGGCAGGTACGAATCATGGTTCAGACACTGGAGCTCCCTACCCCACTACCTCACTGCCCCACTCACCAAATTCCAAGAGGGAGACTATCTACCTTTGGATACTTATTTGACATAAAGGGAATCCATATTTTACACATAAAATGGACACTCCATTATGCAGGGAAAATAAATTACAGTTGGTTTTCCATTATCTTGCACAGTTGTGGAGACCATCCTGAAAATGGAATGTATTCAAGGTCAGACACTGATTTGCCTGTTGGTCTGCGGGAACGCCAGAAGCTGCAACGTGGTAGAGAAGCAAGAAGATACTAAAACAAAACTACAAAGGCTCAATCCAAATACAGTGGGCATCAGTTAAGTGAAATGGAAAGATAACCAAGATTTGAGGTCAGTATAGTGTACTGCCGAGAGCAGCAGAATACAGTACAACAGAAGTAGGATTTATTATGAATAGGAAGATAGGACAGAGTGTGAGTTATTGTGAATGGTTCAGTGATATGGCAGTTGTAGTGTTTCTTCATGGGAAAAAACAATATTCTTTCTTGATTCTTTGTGTAATATTGTGGTAACCAGGTTAACATGTGCACTCTCATAGTTGAAAAAGTATTGTATTGTAGTTATCAGTTAAGAGATGTATGAGTTTGAATGGAGGATATGTGGTATAGGCAACTCAGCAAAAATTCAACAGTACATAGACTTCTTTAGGATTCTGGAGATATACAGTTGTATTTTCTCTGGCATAGCACTTTTTGAGTAGTTATTGCCTTGTACATCTCTTTCAGATTGCATACTTTCAACACATTACATCCATAAACAGTAATTTTAGTGCACTCTTTAGTGCCACAATTAGAATTCACATTTCAAGCAACATTGTTCGTTTTATTTACTATGAAATTAAAAAAGTAATATATGCAACAAATATATATCACTTCCATTAATTCTGTTTTGTTATCTCACTGTATGATAATTTATCCTATCCATGAACATAGCATTCAGTGAGTTATATAAGTCTAGCATTCAGTGAGTTATATAAGTCATGAACTGATTATAGCAAGTTAGCATACATTTCTGTTATTTACTGTGTTTGTTACAGTATGCTACTCCCAGTATCCTTTACTCTGGAGCCATACTCACATTTTTTCCTTTGGAAAGCACTCATTAGTGGTAGGTGTCATAATCATATCTGTATCAATTTTAACATGTAGGTATTGGCTTTGTAGGTATCTGTGACAGTTCCATATCCTCAATCACATGTGTTACGTCAGTGCACTCGAGTGTAGTTGGAGGCGTGTTTGTGCAGTACTGGAGTCTTTGTTTGTGAAAATTCTTCTTTTGTCTTCATTTTTAGACATCTTCTTTCTTGATTCTTCATGTTATTTCAGGTACTGGTATTTTTAATTTTGTATTGTGTAAAAATTGTGTAAGAAATTTCTGTCATAGGAATCCCTTGTGTTCTTCTGTCTGTGTGCAGTTGAGATATTTGAAATGTGTTTGTTGAATAGAACTAATGTTATATTTCAGTGACATATTTCTTCATGTATGGTTCTCTTCTTTCTTGTTCTTCATGTCATTTGACTGAGCAGTATCTAAAATGACTGTCATCGAGTTTACAGTGTTCAGTTGTAGAGTGATTCTAAAGCTGTGTCCTGATTTGCATATGTTAGTCTGCTTGTTGCATAGGGTATAAATTATTTGTAGGGACATCTTTCTTCATGAGCCAAAATCTTCTTTCTTCATTCTTCATGTAATGTTAATGTAAGTTTTTTGACATGTGCACTGTCACTGGTGAAATGTATTGTAGTTATCGGTGTGGTGTAGATTATTCAGCCACTTTTACACAGTACGTAGTGTTCTTAATGTACCCGGATAAGTACAGTTACATTCTCTCTGTCAGTAGATTTTCTCAGTAGTTAACAGCATGCATATCTATTTCAGATAACATGGGTTCAATATATTATTTCCTCAAAGAGATTTTCAGGTTCACTTGTAACAACTACAACGCTGTACTATTGTACATATAAGTAATTTTTTTCTTCTGATTTTTCAATAAACTTGTGTAATTGATGTTCTGATTTCAATTTTTTTTGTTTCACACCATTGTGTTAAGAAAACTGTAAATAAGTTTCAATGTGAACATTAATGTTGATGTCAAATGTCAAGTAATATTGTAATAGAATTGAAATGTAACAAATGTTGAGACTGTTGTAAGATGTTTAAAATTGTAACTGTGCGTCTGGTCCATAAGTAGGCAATGTGTTAGGATATGTAGATTGCAAAACCTAAGGTGAATACCCAGTCTGTCAGGGAGCGGTAAAAGTTTGATGGCCGGCAGGTGTGGAAAAATGCATGCGGGCACTGCACTGCACAACGGGCTCAGCAGTTAGTTGGAGTTTGACACTGGTTTGAGCAACACCTTCTGGAGCGAGGAGGCTCTCCTGGAAGACATAGAATCACTGAGCCTCAGGTATGCTGTTCCAACGCCCACACAGCATGGCAAAAGTCCATAGGCACTAAACGGAAAAGTATTGCGACGCAAAGAAGAATTAAAGTGCCGATACGTCAAGAGCCATAGCTGTGGTTGTATGTGTGCTCTGTGCCTTGCCATCTCACCACCCGCCAACCGCCGCATCGATACAAGCAGGTTGACACTTTTAGTACTGTATTCGTATGGACCATAGAGTGAACTGTTCAATAATAACTTAAATTTTACCAGAACTTTCCCACGATTTAATTATCCTCACAACTAACCTAGACAGGGTCCTTTCCAAATGTTGTGCAATCTGAGTGTCCCAAAATGGAAAATTAAATTTTGTGTTAATAATAATTACTTGCAGACCTAGCTATGTTAGAATGGTGTTTAAAGAACTGTTTTGTTAGTGAACCAGTAAATGAATAACGAAGGTCTAACGAAGTTGAAAGATAACTTTAATATTGATATAGTAATGAAGTTTAATTATTTCCAGACAGATACAAAGGTATTTAAATGAACAGTATATAAGGAAAAAAAAGAGTAGTAACTCATTTACTGAAAATCTTAAACATGTAATAATTTTAGTAATCAATTTTTTTATACAGTTTCAGAGTCCCCCCCCCCCTCCTTTTATTCATTTGAATTCTGAAGTGTTCAAAATTGATTTGACCAGCAAAAGTTAAAGTCAATATAATAGCCAAAATTTATCAGTGTTTTATCGTTATCAAAATTGACATTTTGTGTGTGGCTCGAAAGTGCTATTTGTAGGGTAACCTATGCTCGGTTTTAACCAGATTAATAGACAGTAAAAAGTTTTGTAGTATACATTATAGCGTAGTGTTATGTATTCATGGTTTTTCCATATCAGTACAGAACATGAAACTATCAGTTCAATAGATTTTCTGGTTCTAAAATTTTACTGTATTATGCCGTGTTCCTACGTATTGTTTTGCATGATTATACACCAACTTGTACAGAGAAGAAACTCAGTTAATGCCTAATTAGGCTGGTGACCATATTATTATCTAATTGGTAGCTTCTTCTGGGTTGCTTTTGGTCCATCCTGACGTGTAATTGCATTTCGAACTTACTTGACAGATCATTGTTATTACAGAGTGGGTGTAAGTCTGATTTGCCACCATTCAGGTACACGCAGTTGATATCTATACAAAATTCCTTTCTATTAAGGTGAACCCCGCTCACTTACCATAGTACAGGATTTAATGAGTACTGTGTGCCCCACGTGCACGTTACACACTTGTATAGTTACATAATTAGAATTCACGTTTCTTCCTCAGGTTACCTTCCATTCCCAAGTGGACGCACTTCACACACACACTGCAGTCTGTAATTTATAATTCTAATTTTAGCTTTATTAGCACTTTTTCCCATTTTCATTCATAAAGTAATATTTGCCAGAATTAAGTATCATTTACACTCATTTCATTTTGATATCACAGTGTCCAATACATTAATCTGTCAATGAACTTATCATCTAGTGACCTATATTAGTGATGTATTGTTACTAATAAGTCTACATATATTTCAGTTCCTTACTTTATTCGTCTCAGAATGGTTTTACATGTGTCAATTATTATGGAGTTGTACTCATGTTCACATATTTGGAGAACACTCATTGGTAGGTGTCAACACCATATATGTATTAACTTCAACATGTAGCTAATGGCTTTGTAGGTCTAAGTGACAATCGCATATCCTCCATTGCATGTTTTATGTCAGTGTACTCGAGCTACCATGTGTTATGTCAGTGTACTCAAGTGTAGCTGGAAGCATGTATGCGTTGTATAGAGTCTTTGTTTGTGAAAGTTCATTATCCATGTTCATATTTGTAAATCTAGTTTCTTCATTGTTCATGTAATAACATTTACTTGTGTTTTTAGTTTTGTATTGTGTAAATGATGTGCAAGAGAGTTCTGTCATATAAATCCATAGTGTTGTTGGGTCGGTGACCACTTACTGTTGAGCTGCACTCATGTTTGTTCATGTAGAAAACACTCAGTGGTTGGTGCCATCACCTAATATGTATCAGTTTTAAGAGGTAGCTAATGGCATTGGAGGTCTCAGTGACCGTCCCATATCCTCTGTTGCATGTGTTATGGGAGTGTACTTGGAAGTTTGCTTGTTTTGTATAGAGTTTTTATTTGTGAAAGTTCACCTTCTCTCTTCATGTCTGGAATCTTCTTTCTTGATTCTTCAAGTAATTTCATTTACTGGTGTTTTTAGTTTTGTATTGTGTAAATACTCTGTAAAAGAGTTCTGTTGTATAAACTGATTGTGTTGTTGTGTCTGTGATCAGTTGAGATATTTGAAACGTGTTTGTTGAATAATGTTTACGTTGTATTTTGGAGGCATCTTTCTTCAATTATGATTCTCTTCTGTCTTGATTCTTCATGTCATTTGACTGAGTAGTGTGTCAAATGACTGTCATTGAGTTTATAGTTTCAGTTATAGAGTGATTTTGAAGCTGGATCCTCATTTGCTTATTTCTTCATAAGATAAAATCGTCTTTCTGCATTCTTCATGTAATGCTTTGTGTGTATATGTGTTAGGGGTAAACTGTGTTGTGATCTGATAGTAGGCACAAGGTTTATGTGTTACGGTAAAAACCTATGCTAAGTATAATATGGAGTCGGTGTACTTAGTCAGTGTTCATTCAGCTGAAGAGGTAGTGGAAAGCAGAGGCATGTAAACCACAATCTCAAGATCCCTAAAATGAAATTCTGCTGCAGTTGTCAATTCTAGCTGCAGAACAAAGAGAGGTGGCCACTCACATTGCAGCATAAGCCACAAAGCAAAAAGGGATGTGTACTTGTGGGGAAGCAAGACCCATTAGGCAAGATCTGGCTGTAGTGAGCACTCAAATTATGAATAAGTGGGGAAACAGGAAGGTAGAGTGAAGGATTAGAATTCCTGGATCTATGGAGAAGCTACCAACAGAAGTGAACGAGAACCGCGGTAGGCAGGAATCACTAGGTGACACGGTAGGCTGACTTTTAGACTGAATGATGAATTAGTCATTAGAACCAAAAAAAAAATTATACAAGAACAGCTGACCATGCAGAGGAGCAAGTCTCAATAGAGATAGATGCTTAGGC
This sequence comes from Schistocerca gregaria, assembly GCF_023897955.1. Lineage (NCBI taxonomy): Eukaryota > Metazoa > Arthropoda > Insecta > Orthoptera > Acrididae > Schistocerca > Schistocerca gregaria. The sequence goes on from NC_064931.1 coordinate 544,665,663, forward strand.
AAAGTCTAAGGAAGATCAGATCCCACAATGTGTGAATGAGGAAATCAAGACTGCTGTTAGTTCCCGTTGACAGTGGGCTAAATAATGAATTACTCGAGATCATGGAACAAACGTAATTCATTTTTTCTCAGTGAGGTGTAAAATAGATGAAACAGTCAGAATTGTGAAGAAAAAGGTAATAGGTGTCGGTGGGGGGGAGGGGGGGGGGGGATGCAGGAATGCCAATGTGAATAGAATGAAAACAGAATGACACTGACCTTGAGCCCCAGATCAGACTATAACAATTTGAATGCAAATTTTTAAATATTTTCATCAGATAAGAAGATGGTATATACTGTGGTATTCATTTGTTACTTTGCAGGTGTGTTGCCATGATCATGCAACAAGACACAAAAGATAAGTTATGTAAGCGAATATATAAATGGCAATGGAGCCCTATGGGTAACTGAAATAAATGATTCATGTGAAACCTTCACTGAGGTTACAAAAGTCATGGGATAGAGATATGAACATATATAGATGGCAGCAGCATCACATACACAAGGTATAAAATTACGGGGCATTCGCAGAGCTGTCATTTGTATCCACATGATTGACGTGAAAGGGTGTCTGATGTGATTATGGACACAAGACAGGAATTAACAGACACTGAATGTGGAATGGTAGTTGTATTTTGATGTATGAGGCATTCCATTTCAGAAATCATTGGAGAATTCAAATATTCTGATATCCACAATATTAAGAGTGTGCTGAGAATATCAAATTTCAAGTATTACCTCTCACCTCGGAAAACACAGTGGCTGACAGTCTTCACTTAATGACTGAGAGCAGCAGCATTTGTGCAGAGGTGTCATTGCAAACAGACAATTACGTCACATGAAATAATCACAGAAATCAGTGTGGGATATACAACAACTATATCCGTTAGGACAGTGCTGTGAAATTTGGCGTTAATGGGCTGTGACAGCCAACTACCAATATGAGTGTTTCTGCTAACGCCACAACATTGCCTGCAGCACCTCTCTTGGAGACAACCAGAAAACTGAAGCCTGGTTATATTAGTCCCAATTTGAGGCAGGTAGAGCTGACAGTAGGTTTCAGGTATGGCACATACCCGATGAAGTCATTGACCCCGATTGTGAACAAGACACTTTGCAGGCTGGTGGTGGTTCCATAATGGTGCTGACTGTGTTTACATGGAATAGACTGGGTTCTCTAGTCCAACTGAAACAATCATTGACAGGAAATGGTTGTGTTCAGCTACTTGGAGACCATTTGCAGTTCATCATGAACTTCATGCCCCTAAACAACAATAGAAATTTTGTGGATGACAGTACGCCATGCCACTGAGACACAGTTATTTGCAATTGGTTTGAAGAACATTCAGAACAATTTGAGCGAATAAACGGACACCCAGTGTGTACAACATGAATTCTATCAAACATTTATGGTACATAATCAAGAGGTCAGTTCATCTACAAAATCCTGCTGGCAACACTTTTGCATTTATGAATGGTTATAGAGGCAGTATCTCTCAATATTTCTGCAGAGGACATGTTGAGTGCATGCCATGTTGAGATGGTGCACTACTCCAAGCAAAAGGGGGTTCAACAAAATATTAGGAGGTATCACATGACATTTGACCCCTCAGGATATGAGAATTTTGAAAAGGCATTTCTTGCCCAATCAGGGTCCAGTGGTATACAGGTAACACAATGAAAGAAAGTTTTTATTTAGAACCTTCTCTTTTCAAATTGGAATCTTCTGCCAATATTTTGAAAAATAGCTTAATATGGCATGCTACTACGATAGAGGATGTTCCTGTAACTATTGTTCTAGACACAGGAGCATTTGTCAGTATGATTTCAAGAAGTTCTTTCAGTAAAGTGTCCACAAAAACCAAGTCACATGGCATTCCTGTACAGGACTTCAAGATTATTGAAGGCACTTGCATGCGATCCAGAAATGTTAGAATGATGGAGATGTCAGTAAAACTAGAAAAATGTAGCAATACCATGCACCCTACTAGTAGCTGAGGACTTGATTGTTGGCTGTATTCTGAGCCTTTATGTTATCTGCGGGGACACAATATTGACTTCTCTACTGGTAAGATTTTCTTTCTCACTGACAGTGAAAGAGCTAAAGTGGAACTGCTATGGAAGTATGGTAGCCACAGTTGGTAGTGCCAAGGTTTTCATATCCAATTCTATTGTTAAGGAACAACACAGGATAAGATCATTTCTAATCCTGTTGAACAATGAAGTCGATGTCACATTACAAGTATAACTGAAAGTAGAAGAGCCAGGGAACCTCACCAGCAAGGATAGACAGCAGTAGCATGGAATCAGTGTGGGGATACAATTGAAGAAAATCCTGGAATAATCCAAGGAAATACATGTGAACTTGTACAACAGTTTCTATCTTACCACATGGTCTCAGTGAAAAGCACTAGATAATTAAATTTGAAGGATGCTTTGTGAACATATGAGGTTCGTAAGGACATATTGTCATGACCAGCAAACTCTACAGATTGACTACATGAAACCATTTGAAGAGGTAGTGAATCATCTGCCTCCTTTCTCAACACACTACACAACAGCAGAGCTAATGTTTCACATGAGGGGAAAGAATGAATGGATAGACCAGATCCCACAGGTTGCCAATGACAGAGATTAGTAGGAGAAAAGTTTCAGAAAGCTTTGATGAGTTTGAGACAAAGCAATCAGAAGAAATCACAAGTGTGACAAGAAAGTGGTAAAAATAGTAAGGTATCTAGTGGTGAAGAAAATACTATTAAGAAGCCATCCACCTTTTGAACAAAAGTAACAAAGTGTGGCAGCCACTGTATATGGGACATTTTCTTCATTCTAAGAATTTCAAATTCTGGTGCATATTTATTAGGGAACTCGAGTCATCATTGAAAGATTTATGGAAATGTTATTTGTAGAGGAATTAGTGTGCATCATTGTAGGAACACAGGAACAATTGGAATGGTTGAGCAGAATATTTGCATTAGTGCAATGCATAAAACAGGATTTTTTTTATTTGAAAACATGACATTTTTAATTTAGGCTTAATATATATATTTGGTTTTGTGACTATATGACATGGGTTTATGTATTGTTGTCTGTAGCAGGTAAGTATTACCCTATGAAATATGCAGAAGCTCATGAATGATCTTGAATTATGTTTAGTCATGTCCTCAGAATACACACAGTCATTTTTCATAGTAATAAGGTCTGTTTAAATATGACGCATATTATTACAACGTAGTATAAGACAAATTTCTCTGTCTATGTAGAGTGAACGATTCTGAGCTGGCAGTCTTCAGATCACTATTTGGTACATCTACATCTAGATGATTACTCAGCAATTCATGATTAATTGCCTGGCAGAGTGTTCATCAAGCCACATTCAAGGTGTTTCTTTAATGTTTCAGTATCAAACAGCAGTCAGGAAAAGTGAACATTTAAGTCCTTCCATACAAGTTCTGTTTTCCGTTATTTTACTGTGATGATTATTTCTCCTTATATAGGAGGGTGCCAACAAAATATTTTCACACACTGAGGAGAAAGTTGGTGATTGGAATTCCATGAGAAGCTCCCACTGTGACAAAAAATGCCTTTATTTTAATGACTGCCTCTCTAACTCATGTATCATATCGCATGGCACTCTATCCCCTATTTCATGATAATCCAATATGAGTTCACCTTCTTTGAACTTTTTCGATGTCCTCCATGAGTTGTATCTGCTGCAGAACCCTCACTGCACACCTATACTCAAGATGTGATTGGAAGTGTGTAGTGTAAGTAGTCTCTTTAGTCAATCTGTTGCATATTTTAAGTGTTCTGTCAATAAATCACAGTCTTTGGTTTGCTTTCCCCCACAACATTATCCATGTGATCATTCCAATTTAAACTATATGTAGTTGTAATCACTAAGTACTTAGTTGAATTGATAACCTTTAGAATTGTGTGATTTATCCTGTAAACAAAATTTAGCAGAATCCGTATAGTATTCATATGGATGACTTCATACTTTTCACTGTTTAGAGTCAGTTGGCACTCTTTGCACCACACAGATATCATGCTGAAACCATTTCATATTTTGTTTTGATCATCTTATAACTTTACAAGGCATTAAATGGCAGCATAATCTGCAAACAATCTAAAAGAGCATTTCAGATCGTCTCCTAAATTGTCTACGGAGATCAAAAATAGAAAAGGGCATTCCACACTTTCTTGGGGAATGCCACATATTGATTCTATTGTACTTGATGACTTTCCATTGATTACAGTCAACTATGACCTTTCTGACAGGAAATCATGAATTCATTCACACAACTAGACAATTCACCACAGGCAAGGAATTTGATTAGGACTCACTTGTGAGAAATGATGTCAAAAGCATTATGGAAATATAAAAATATAAACCAGATTAATGAATGTAACAAGTGGCTCTAATGTTACGTATATTTCAATGATGATAGTTGTTGGTCTAGAAGTTGGTGTAGCTTGTGATTAAACTGCACCAACATTGGTGCAGGTAGGATATGTCACAGAATTTGGTGGGATGTCTTCTACACTCTTAAGTTTCATCCTTCTTCAGAGATGCATGCTTGATTTCTGAATACTGACCTTGGATGTTTGGCATAATATATTTTTCATTGTCTAAGATTAAGCTACTTGCTCCACATATTAGCTCATTGAAATGAATTCATGAAGATGTGAGGTGGTATTGTTCAATTACTGTAGTTGTCATGATTTATGGAATTTTTATGAGAGGCATTTACATAAATATGTGGAACAATAAACATCAAGAGAAAATGTTGTTGATTTTTTGACAATAAAGTGGGCATAAAAAATGAACATATGTGAGTACAGTGTTTTGAAGAAGGGAACACATTCCGTGCACACAAATTGTATCAAATGACAGATGATCACTCATGAATGGGGTATGACAATTGGTCCATAAAGACTGTATCATTGTCATTGAAGCAAATCTAATGCGTATAAGGATGCTGTTTTATTTGGATTTGTGAAATGTACCACTGACAGTCTGTGACTGTGCTGTATTGGCATTAACCAGTTTGCCAGTGAAATTGGGGTTTCTAATGACAGTCTAAGGAATATTTACTGTTGCATCAAAATTAATGTTCTAATTAAACTTCTCCCAAATCCAACGAATTCGGCATTCCTGATAATTTAAAATTTTTGGACAATATGGTGCTGGGTGAAATTTCCTCATGTAAAGATGTCTCAGTTACTATAAAATGTGATAGTGATGTGTGTAAAGTTTGTTTAAAAATGGTTATGCGAGGTACCCTGTGTATTGAGTGGAAGTCATGGTACCACGATAAGTGTGTAAAAGTGAATCTGAAGTATATAAAAGTTGATCAATTCTGGATATGCCATCAGTACTTTATGAGTGCTTGAGAAACAAAATAATTAACACACTAAAATCAAAAGAAAAAATAATAATGGTTCTTACATACAATTTAGTGACTACAACCATGTAATACCATGAACTCCAGAATAAATATCAAGAACTGGTAATAAAATACTAAGGATTGGAGTAAAATCATCACATAGCACAAGATGTTGCAGCACGCGGTCTTTCTATGCAGAAAACATGACATGTTCTGGCTAAAGCATGTAAACAAATAGTAAGTACAGCTCTGGTGATACTGCTATCAAATAAGTACTTGATTCTACATGAAGACTGTAATAAAACAGCAAACACAGACAAACCAGAATCAGTGACAAAATGTCCAATAAAGTGTACAGTCAAGAAAAGGAAATATGAAAACACCATAACAGCTCCATAACAACAAAGTCAGTCACAGCCACAGTATGAGCATAGCCACCATCATCACTGGAACAAGAAGAGGCTGTGCCAGAATCATCTTCGGCAAAAACAGCAAGAAAATGTGACGGTCTAACAGAAGAAACAGTGGTCAGTGCATCTATCAGTAGGATAACTGTAACACCTCTTCACCAAAAGTATGTTTAGACCAAGGCAAGAGAAATGTAAAGTTTTCAAGGTAAGCAGTGCTCAGTGCTTCTCAGTCTTCCACCAAAATATGCAATACATAAGAAACAAACTGCCACAATTAGAAGTGTCGATCGATAGGTCACTTGTTTGCATAACAGAACATTGGTGTAACAGTTCAGAATTAACAAATGTAGAAGTAAATTCGTAAAGTCAAGCCTGTAATTACAGTAGAAGCACTGTGAAATGTGGTGGATCATGCATTTATGTGAAGGAGGGGATTATATATAAAATAAGAAATGATGTTTTGGCATTAAGTGAGGAGAAACATATAGAAATATCAGATTTTGAGATAAAAAAATCTAGATGTATTACAAAGACTAACTGTACTATATATTTAATGTGTTCCCAGTGGTGACATGGACACATTCACTACAAAGTTAACTGAAGCATTAGATATGGTCTTTAGCGCCAAAAGCAAAATCATCATTTGTGGAGATCTAAACATTCACATATTGGACCCACATATGTCATGCCACAGTTTTCTGAACATTATGTACACCTATAGTATATTACCATTAAGTAACACTGCCACTAGGATAACCATACATTCAGCAGCAAGTACTGACCATATGCTAACAGACATAGAGAAAGATAGGTGTGACATTGTCATAGATGACCTAGGTATCTCAGACCATTCAAGTCAGTTATTAAAATTAGCCATAGATTTAAATAATAACACTAAAATACACAAGTACAGTGCGGTTTTCTCTGAGACAAAAAGATCTCTATTTGCCTCACTAATTAACAGTGAAACATGGGAGGAAGTGTACAGAGAAACTACTATAAATGGGAAGTTTTCAAAGTTTATGTCAATTTTAAATTCAGATTTGAAGAAATGTTTCCTAAAGTTCTAAGAATCACTTAATCATGCAACAGTAACAACTGGGTAACCAATGGGATAAGGAAATCTTCTGAAACCCTTAAGCACCTTAGCTCAATGAAAAACTACCTTAACGATTCAGCATTTCATAACTATTATTATACATAGAGAAAGATCTATAGAGAAGTATTTTTAGCAGCTAAAATGTAACAAAATGTAAAATTTATAGAAAAAGCTAATAATAAAATCAAAGTAGCATGGAAAATCACCAAACAGGAAACTAATAGGAAAAATTAAAGCCAATAAACATGTAGTTTCAACACAATGATACCAAAATAAATGACCCCAAAAAACTAACAAACTTTTCCAATCAGTATTTCAGCAGCATAGTAACCAGACTACAACAGAAGTTCAACAAAGCAAAGCATTTATAAACTTTGAGCAAAATACCACACACAATGATGCAATGATCAACCACAGCAGAAGAAGTACACAATGTTGTGAGTAACCGAAAATGTAAATATTCAACAGGCATAGATGAAGTACCTGCATGCTTACTGAAGGACTGCATAGACAACGTTAAAGACCCTTTAGTGCACATCATCAATTAATTACTCTCCACAGGTTGCTTCCCAGACATACTAAAGCATGCAAACATCCTACCTATACATAAGAAAGGTGATCCAGAAATCATAGAAAATAAAGACAAGTCTCGTTAGTCTCATCTTTTTCAAAAGTTGTAGAGACCATAATGAAAAACAGGCTCATGGGGTACTTAATAAAGTTCAATCTTCTGAGTAAAGAGCAATTTGGTTTCTGGGCTGGCAAAAGCACAAATTCAACTGTTGCTCATTTCTAAAATGTTATCCTTGAAGCACTAGACAAAGGAGACCACATAACAGGGATCTTCCTCAATTTGACCAAAGCTTTTGACAGAGTAGGCCACACAATTTTGCTAAATGAGCTAAATGCACTAGGACTAAGAGGAGGTACAAACATGTGGTCTCATTCATACCTGCAAACATTCAACAGGTGGGGGTCACTGAGACTAACTCCAATCATACCTTTTCATACCTTTCAGACCCAGAATACATCATTATATGAGTCCCCCAAGGAAGTGGCCTGGGAATCCTCTTTTTAATATACATCAACGATTTTCCACAAAGTGTCAAACATGGTGAATCAGTACTGTTAGCTGACGACAGTAACATCTTAATCAAAGCTGAGTTGCCAAGTGTATTCAGTGAAAAAGCTGAGGAAACCTTAAGCATGTATGCCAGTGGATGGAGGCTAACAAATTAACCCTAAATGTGAAAAAAAGCCAACAGTATTAGTTTCCACTTAAACAGAAAACCAAACAGTACCAAGCTAAAAGTTAATGACAAGCACATGGAACGAGTACCAACAACAAAATTTTTAGGCATGCATGTCGACTCTCATCTAAATTGGACTGAGCACAATGCGGCACTGTCTGCCCTCGGTAGCTGAGTGGTCATCATTAGAGAATGTCAATCCTAAGGGTACGGGTTCGATTCCCGGTTGGGTTAGAGATTTTCTCCACTCAGGGACTGGTTGCTGTGTTGCCCCAATAATCATCATTTCATCCCCGTCGATGCACAAGTTGCTGAAATGGTGTCAAATTGAAAGACTTGCGCCCAGCAAACAGTCTACCCGATGGGAGGCCCTAGTCACATGACTGCGGTACTTGGAAAATGAATAGCTTCAGCATGCTATGCACTTAGGATAATAAATTCAGTGTTTAGTAACTTGAGTACTAGAACTGCATTTTTTGCATATGTCCACTCTATAATTAGTTACGACATATCCTTCTGGGGAGCAACAGAGCAGAACAGACTAATAATATTTAAGTTGCAAGAAAGGGCTGTACAAATCAGCAGTAGATCCCATTGCATGGACTTATTCAGATCTTTGGGTATATTGAAAGTTCTGTGTTAATATAATTTTGCAGACAGTGATAGACATAAAAAACGCATTGACTAGTTCCTAATAAACTGTCCCATACATGCACATGAAACCAGACACAGGCAACACTTACACCTCTATAGGAAAAACAAATAAAAATCTCAAAATAGCATGTTACACAACGGAATGAAATTGTACAAAAATCTTAAAAGAGAAATCAAAGACATAAGCGAAATAGATAACTTCAGGAAATCGCTAAAAAAGTATCTCTTGGAAAAGTGTTTTTATACTGTCAAGGATTACTTGGAATGATGTAAATATACAGCTATATGTAAAAATTATCAACTGTCTTATTAAGTGATTTAAAAATTTATCTTTATGTTACAATATTCATGAATTCCGATTGTGATAACTATAAATTTGTTTACCTATTGCATATACTCATTTGACAAGATCCATACAGTCCTGATTGTCTATGGATGGACAAATAAATAAATAAAAACAAATTACTCTGCACAAATTATTGTTGATCAACAAATAATTTTCCTTAAAGTTATTCATATCAATAAAGTTTTGCTCTTTTATGTTCAACTACATTATCTATTCACATGCCATCAGTGCTGACATGGCATAATGGGGATCAGATCACCATCATTCTACCATCCCTTGGATCAACCGTATTTCCTGTTCGTCCCAGATCCTGGATGAAATCAAGAAGGGCTTCACTGTCCCTCACACAATATTCATCATCACCTTACCTTCAGTTTTCTTAGGGACATCATATTGATGTTATTACATCTGTTTAATATTGTTTCCATTTTCATTGAAATATTGGTGTGGTACCTAAACCTTCATCCAAGAAATATTTGCAACATGTACAGATTGAATAGCTTTATGTAACCTAGATTATAAGTATTTGGACATCAAAGCATAGCAGGGTAGGGATGGCGGAAGTGGGTTGGGCAGTTAGACACAGTCAGGAGGTGGACAGATGATTGGGTGGGGAGGGGGAGTGCAAAAAAGACAGAAGTAAAAAAACGAGAAGTAAAATACATGGGTGCATTGGTGGAAGAGAAAGCTGTATAGTACTCAAGTGGGAACAGAGGAAGGGATAGGTGGTTAAAGGACTGTGACTGACAAAGGTTGAGTCCAAGGGTATGGGAGTGTAGGATATATCTGCAGGGAGAGTTCCTACATTTTCAGTTCAGAAAAACTGGTGTTAGTAGGAAGGATCAAGATGACACAGACTGTGAAGCACTTACTGAAGTAAAGAATTTTGTGTAGGTTAGTGTGATCAGCGACCGTGTATTCAATAACAGGAAGAACTTTGGCATTAGGGATGTTTGTATTAAAGGAGGTGGCATCAATAGTGATAAGCTGGACACTGTGCGGTTAAGGAACAGTAACTATGGAGAGTCAGTGTGGGAATTGGTCAGTGCCTTTTATGTAGGACCTAAGGTTGCACATGATAGGCAGGTGTTGGTGTATGAGAGCAGAGATTCTCTCAGTGTGGGCACAATACTGAAAACAATGGATGGTGGGGCATATGGACTTTATGAAGCATGTAAAAGTTAGGAATGCATGCAGTGGTAGGTGTGAGGGGAGAAGGAGTCAGAGAGAGAGAGAGAGAGAGAGAGAGAGAGAGAGAGAGAGAGAGAGAGAGAGAGACTCAATGGAGACATTCTGAGATCAGCCTAAGTATGTGAAGAAAGACACCACAGCTCCCTCCTTAATCATATCTCCCAGATTGCATCTCCCATCATTCACAGTTGCTCGAAGTCAGCCTCTGCAGCCAGACATAATGGTCATATGTGTGTTTGACTTCAGAAGAAGGTCCTTTGGCTCAAGAGGCTACTTGTTTAGCAGTATTTTTGTTATGCCTGTCTGGGACACAACATCTCCAATGTATGGAGAGTAGCAATCTATCATTTTTTCATAGCATTGTCATTATGATTAAGCAAATACTTCATTAACTAACCATGACTGATCTAACTTTGCTCACAGTTGCCCCTAGTTTCCCATCTCAGGATTAGCCCAAATAGGGAAGCTTATAGCAAATCTAATTCCCAGTAGCACTAACTGCTAATGAGTAGAAGAAAAATTACTGATTGCCTAACCTTTGACAAGCTAGCAATAAAGAATAGTGTCTAATTATAAGTTAGGTGAGAGGTAGGAAAAGTCATTCTTGAGATATGCTGCCACTACCCCATGCTCCCACTCACCATTAATTTCCATTAATTTAGCAGGAGTTTCTTCACACCCTGTTACTCATTGCACCTGAAATTTTCTGGGATTTTTTTTTTTTTTTTTTTAAGTTTGAGTAATCACCCTGACGAACATTTACATGAATTTTACGTATATGAACATTTAATAGAATTCTGAATTCTGAACTGATATTCTGCCAGTGTCTCTAATGTTCTGTAACTTCAATCGGTTTGATGGGATGTTTGCAGAATAGGATGCAATTTAATCCTAGTAGTCATTAATAAATAATTTAGCAGAAATATTAATACCTTAACTGTCCATCCATGGGCAATGTTGAATGGTGCACTTAGCTCTCTCCAGACAATTTTACAGGGCCCGTTATTATGGTGTCAAATCTGTGTTCTGCTCTATCTGCACATCACAAATCATGATCTTTCCATCCGCTACTTTTCTGTTGCTCTGGAACAAATAGGCTGCTATTTTCCTGACAAATATTTTTCTTTTACTATGAAACATCATAAGCTGCTATTTTCACAAAAAAATCTTTTTTTTCCCTCTGAGACATTTGAGTTCACTTTTTTCCTATCTGTAATATTGGGAGTCATATTTTTAATGTTCTCTACTCTTATACATATACTTTCTGGTGGAAACAATTTTGTATTCATATTCAAGAGCTTAGCTTCCTTTGAGAAATGCACTACACAGAAAACTTATCAGTAAATTTACTCAGTTTTTATAATACTAAATGGAATATTCACATTTTCCTGATTATTTATGTTAAAAATCATCTCAGAAATAAGATTTGGTCTTCTTGTTATATTCATATAATTCTATCCTTACAACTATTCTAATTATTGAAATAAAGACCCACTATTTTGCATAAATAAACAGGAAAATACACTTGTGGTTAGAGGGTTAAGGTTCTGCTCTCCTAGGTGGAGGACAGTGTGGTAAAACTTTTTATATTTTGTTAATTATGCTCATACTGTGTTCCAGAGATAGTAGTTCATATTCCTTCCTACACACATACAAATTGCTTATAATTCTGAGACCTGTTCCCATACTTTTCTGCCATGTTTCTGGCGAAAAAAGTATTTGCTCTTGATTGTTAAATCATGTTGTGGGACAGACTAAAAAGTAAATTGTTTATTGTAATATTACCTGGAAGGAGTTGTAATCATGTTAAACTGTATAGATTTTGGATGATACTAACATTATTAACAGTAACTAGGCAAGGCAATGGGATTATAGCATTTCCTCAGCAATAAAACTCAAGATAAGATCTTTGTCTTGATGACTTTACCTTTATCGTCACACATGTTCCTAGATATATACAGTTTGTGGATTGGAGGGATCAGTGGACAGTGGGTCAACAACAATAACTTGAATTTTGGATCAAGCCCTGTGTGGCAAAATTTTCATTTAGCTTCTTAGAATACAAAAAAATGTTTGCTGGCCATTAGCCAATGATAATGCTAAGTCTTGGACAAGGTTCCTCTAGTTTTCTTTCTTTTCTTTGTTACTCTGTCCTCCTTTGTCATGCATTCAGCAGTTTTTTAACCTTCACTGACACACTGTGTGTCCACCAGTAGAAGCCCACTTTTATAGTGTCTCCAGATGATTAGTTTGTTTATGGTTTTGAATCCATCGTTAAAGTATATTATGACATAAATTACACCAATCTGAAAGGCTGACATGCCAACAAATGCAGTTTTTGGCAAGTGGTTCCAAATGCAACTACTAAGAGCTTTTTTTGGATTCTGCATTTTGCCACATAAACATTTTTGCAGGAATCTAGAATTTGAAAGACCTTCATATTTTGGCATTAATTCTACCACAACAGTTTCTGGCATTTATTTTGCATGTGTATGTTTTCGTCCTTTTGCTTCACATCTATTGTACTGGCACAATTAAGTATTAATCCTAACCTCATTTCACTGCAACATAACAACTCCTACAGTTTTTCATGATTTCCAACAATCCACTTGTGCAGTTTACAATAAAATTTATGACTGGAATTCAGTTTGTTAGTTTTTGATATTTTGTCATGCTAAATCATTGAAATACACCTAAACTAATCACAACAACAGGTTTATAACATAACTGCATGCAAAAAGCACAAGTAAACTAAAGTAAACTAACTGTATTGATAGAATGGTCAATTGCAGTAAATCCCCGCTGACAGTAGAACGCTGGCACTGTTTTTCATCTCAGAGTAGCACTTGCAAACCTCTGTCCTCAATTATTTGTTAGATATGCTCCAGTCTCTGCCTCCCTCTACAGTTTTTACCCTCTACAGCTCCCTCTAGCACCAAGACGTTATTCCCTGTTATATTTACATATGTCCTATCATCCTGTCCCTTCTTGATCCCAATGAGTCTTTCCTACATATCTTCTTCCTCACTAATTCTGCAGAGACCCTCATCATTCCTTTCCTTATCACTCCACCTAATTGCCATTATTCATCTCTAGCTCTCAATCTCAAATACTTCAGTTTTCTTCTGTACTGGTTTTTCCATAGTCCATGTTTCACTACCATAAAATTCTGTGCTGTAAACATACATTCTGAGATAGTTCCTCCTCAAATTAAGGTCTATGTTTGACATTAGTAGATTTCTTGTGGCCTCCTTGGCAGTTAAAAAGCACTAACTGCATCTGCTTAAAAAAGGCATTTAAACACAAAAGTGATGAGATTGCATATTGTACATAAAGTACATATTTAGAGAATCAGGAAGAATCAAAGAATTTTATTAAATGAAACAGAAAATTTACATTTTTTGAACCCTCATGATGTGCAGGCCCTTTAAACTATTAAAAAAAATTGTACTTATATTTTGACAACTGCTATCCTTTCCATGTCAAATGTTTCCTCTCATACAGTGTAGGCAAGGCAAACACATTTATTCAGATACAGGCTCTTTACAGGGATAAATCACCTTTCTCACTTCTGCCTTCACTGGACATAATTACAGTACCACCTCAGCTCAAAAGCAGATTTCCTCAGCTATCACCTCCAGTACTGGTACCACTGATCCCTCAAAAAGAATCTTAGGAATACAATTGTTGTCACTCTGTATTATCCTGGCTTTGAAACTGTTTATAAGCTACTTAAACAAGCCTATGACTCCCTAAAATCATATCGTGAAATGTGGTCCATTCTACCCAACATTTTGTCCATGGCATGCAGAACAGCTTGTAATGTCCCTGTCAATAATCGCAACATCCTTCTCAGACCTCATGCTCCTTCCACACTTACTTTATTAATCTATGGTTCCTAACCCTATGACCATCTCCACTGTAAGGCTTAACCTATGAACCCTCCTACCATCACCTATACCATCTCTGTATCTGGCAAAACATATTCTATCAAAGGGAGAACCATTTGTGAAATGACACATCTCCTGTACCATCTGTTGCATAAATACTCATCAGCTTTTTTTACATTGGTGTGACTACCACCAAGTCTTCAGTTCAGATGAATTTTCATAGGCACCGTGTGTATGCTGGAAACACACAAAATCTAGTTGCAGAAATTGCTATGCAGCATGACAGTCTTAACCTCAGTGCCTGTTTCATCAGACATCCCATCTCGATTCTTACCACAGACATATGTTTCTCAGCACTCCACAGGTGGGAACTAGCATTACAAGTCCTTGCTTCTTCATTTTTGTTAATTTCTTTGGTTTCAGTATTCATTTCTTCACATCCTTTTAGTTTTTTGTACCTCTGTTTTCTGTACCATCTCTTCACCCTCCAAGCTTTCCAATATGCTCTCTTCCCACCCACTTTCCTCCACCCCTCTTTCCACAATCACTACCACATACTTACCTTTCTAAACTTATTAGCTTGTGCACGATATTGTGTCAGTAATACTTGTATTATATATTGCCATATCTTCCACTTTTAAGCTCTCAGATTTTCAGATCTCTTGCAATGCAGTCCTCAACAATCCATCTTTCCTTCTTATCCTATCCAGTAAGTCTCCCTTGACCGGGGGCTCCTCTTCCCAACTCTCCTCATTTCCTAATTGTGACCAGTCCTTTCCATTCACACATCTTCCTTCGCGTTCAATCCTTCTGCAACCAGAAGGAGCAACTGCCTCTGAAAACCTGCAGATTTCTGTACATATATATGTGTGGTCCGTTGTCACAGCTTGGTGAGTAAATTTTTTAACTAATTATCTTCATTGACATTTTAAGTGATTTTCACCTGGAGTTCAGCCACTGTTTCACCCTGTGCATTACATAAGCTCATAAAGATTCTAATACTACTAAAGATGCAGATGAAATGCATAGTCAAAATCATCAACATCATAAATAGTAAAAAAAATTAAATCTGGTCCTTCTGAAATGTATAAACTAATTTTTAATGCAGATGTATTTTCCATTTATTTGTGTTCCTGAATATACTTCTGATCATATCCAGTTGGTCACATATAAATTCACACCATTTTTTATGTAGAATACACCCTTCTATACCTAAGAAATATTGGTTTTTTTCTTTTTACCTGACTGCATTTCTTCACCTCCATCACATTGTAGCTCATCAACTCTTATAATCTTCAAATTATTCATTCCTATATCTCTTTTAAGTTATTTTAGTTTTGGTTGTAGCAGTGTTTGACACTCCAGGAAAGTACCAATTGTTGTTCCGATATTACGCCTCCTCCTTTCAAATTGTCACCCCACCTTCCCATCTACCCTCAACCCACACACACAAGCATGTGCACACACACACACACACACACACACACACACACCAAGCAGGACATTACTCTACATTGGGACATCGATTTAACATAAGAGGAACTCATATTTAGCATATAAAATGGAGAGAAATGCAGGGAAAACAAATTGCAGAGGTATTCTGTTGTCTTTCACAGTTCTCAAGACCATCCTTAACAAGTCATTCATTTTAGGCCAGACACTGATTAGCCTGTTGGTCCATGGGAGGTATTCCCTCCTACCACCCATTTCTGGGAGGCATTCCCCAATCTGCCACCTTGAAATGTTCCATCTACGGGTTTCAGGTTCTGCAAAGGAAAAAAGTATCTTTCTTGCCACCTCGCAAAATCAAGCTTATGTAACTAAAGTTTTGTTTGTTTGTGGGTACTTGTATTTTTTTCTGGTATACATTGAAATGCCTGAACAATAGTACCACTGCACAAAAGTAGAGCAACCAAAGTAAAACAATGCATCAAATTTAAATGGGAAGTAGCATGCAGTAATTTATTTCTACATTTGAAGGAGAATGATACAGGAACAGTCCATCCTGAGCCAGTGGAAGTGTACAGTAAATGCATAAAACAGAGTGAATGGTCATTCAGTGTGCAGGGAACCAATACACTGATCAATATTTAAACATTGATAATTTTCCCCATCTTGTACACTAGAAAATGGTACTGAAAACGTTAATACAAACAGCAAAATTTATTTCCGATACCAACCACTTACAGTCTGAATGGCAGCACTTGAGGCACCTGTTCAGAGAGGATGATTATAGCACGAGAGACACTGCAAATGCTCCACCAAAGATGCATGTCTTGTGAATTGGCAGAAGAAGCCAAGCCAACAGCTTTCCTGACATACTGTGGGCTAACAAGCAGCAAGTTAGGATGTGTACTGCAGAGACATGGATTGAGACCAGTGCTTTGTCCCATCCCCAAAATATGACATGTGCTATGCCTTGTTAAAGAGAACATAGCTATGCATGTGTCAGGTGTGCATGGTGTCCCTTGTGAGTGCAGTAGGATTTATGTAGGTCAATCAATTTGCACAGTTGTAGGGTGTTGTAGGGAGCACAAGAGACATATTAAATGGAGGGAGCTGGAGAAGTCAGCCATATCTGAGCACTGCCTGGAAAACAGACACAAAATACGGTTTGAGAACAAAAAAGTTTTGGCTCATGTGTCAACATACTTGGATTCTATTATAAAAGAGGTGACTGAGATAAGACTGAACAACAACAATTTCAACAGAGACCAGGGGCACACTGACTAGGGCATGGGGACAGGCATTGATGTCAGAAGGAAGTTACAGTCGATGACTGACACTTATAGGGAGGTTGGGAACAGCAGTTTCGAACGTGGCACTGGCCCCTCGTGCCACCTTACATCACGCAGTCCCATGTCTGGCTGGAGCCGCTATGAGCTACCCAACTCACCTTCAATGAGTGTATCGTTTTTGTTCTCTCTGATAGATGCCAGTGACTGTAATTATGGTTATATAAGTGGAAAAATGTGCCATGCCCAGCTGTCAGTAGTTTTACTCCTGGCAATGATGACAATGATAATCATTGAATACTTGTGAATTTTTTTTCTTTTTTTTCAAATTGACTCAGCTTGAAGACCGAGAATATTTTATTCATAGATTTGTTTAACATATTTTTCTTCAAGCAACAAGATACAGACTCTAGCTGTCACAATGTCCTCAAGAAAAAGTCTCTCTGTACTAAAGCACAAATGACACATTTGCATAGCATCATGTTGTGAAGTGGCTCTGAGCCTGAGTGGGCTAAGCAGCTGCCACCAGCCAACATATACTATGATGGCAGAGTGCGCTCGTGATACCAAGCCACTGGAGGTGTGACAAAGCTGGCATACATCACTGGGTCTACCAGATCCTGTACGACCGCAATCAGCATTCAACAAAAAGTTGCAATTCCATGCCACCTATGGTATGCTGTAGAGAGGTATTGATACTTGATACCAAAAATACTACAACAGAACCAAGACTGTCTTCAAACAATCTGACCCTCAACACACAGAGCTCATAGTTGACAATATGTCTCCTGGAAGAACACTGTTCACAATGATCTCATTTAATGTCAGTTATGACAAGAAGTCCAAATTTTACAGCAGTGGTACAGATTATTAGTATTAGGCAACTCTCCCATAAATGTCATAGTGCTTCACTTTACACACTGGAGTGTATGTTGGTACTACCTCCCCTACCTGTTTCTCAGATGTAAACATCAGCATGCTGCCACCCTGAAAAGGTTTTCAGTTTCCTGTGCTGACTAATAGTATATTTACGATTGTATTTATTATGGTATTGATATTTTTTGGTGTGAACATTATAGTGTTGTTGTCTAGTATGATTGTGTTTTTATGTTCCACGCTCCTACCTCCTCCCTACCCTTTGCCCACACATGCTATGGTTATTCAAGGAGATGACAGCAGAAGGGATGGACGGGCAAGCACGGCCAAAAAATGTATGGCAGAATAGAATAGAAGAAACATCTCCATAGGCGAGAGAGGATGGAACAGTTTCTACAGACAGAGAGATGGAAATCCTTTGTGTCCTCTACATGGTGAATATATCTGGACTGCATTAAGAAAGTAAATGAAATGATAATTCAATGGACACCCTAGCTGCAAACAGACATTGATGTACTTCATTAGGGAGATGTTGAAAATCTGTGCCCCGACCGGGACTCGCACCCGGGATCTCCTGCTTACATGGCATACTCTCTATCCATCTGAGCCACCGAGGGCACAGAGGATAGCCTCCCCGTGAGACCCACATTCCCAACATGTCCACACCATTACATTCCAGTGCGCCTAAGAGATGTACATGAAGTACGCCTGTTTGCAGCTAGGGTGTCCATTTAATTGTCATTTCATTTCTAGCAAAGCTGCATGGTCATCTACGGTATGTGTTCTTTTGGTAACAGATACTATCATCATGTATCATTAAGAAAGTGTTTGAATGATAGCCTTCTGTTATTGTTATGATGATGTGCTGTTTTATGCATCATATGTCAGTGATACTGTTGTATCAAGGGATGTCTTGTATGAGTTTGTATGCTGAGTTTATTCTTAGGTTTTTATGTGTAGGAATGTCAAGTAAATTCTTCATTATTTCTTTATGAATAAATAACTGTTATTATGATAAGGATCATGTGCAGTAATCTCTCATTTTCAATCATTATTCAGCGAGCCATTTTTGTGTTGCAGATGTATTGTGAAGTAAATCTAAATTTGATGTTCACAGTAAACTTTTATTTTGGTGGATTACTGGTACAGTGATATGTGTGGCAAATTGGTGAGTTGGTGCTTACACTTTCAATCTGTTATGATGTGTCAGTACATCCTGGGTTTCCAATTCACCAGTATATCTTACAGTGATTTGTTCCATTACTTCCCATGTTTATCATAGTTCTATTTTCTTTCTGTGATTAATAGTTTTTTGGAATTTGAAGCAATAATTAGCACTTCAGTCTATCTTTCACATTTGCAAATGTGGAATAAACTCATTGTCTGGTTAGACGTCTCTACTGTTAATGTCTTAGCTATCAGGTAATATCAATGGTTTTGTAGGTTGCAGTGTCACATATCTTCCATTAAAGTTTCCTCATCACTGACCACCTGTGTGTATTTCTTAGGTAGGACGATTTTTGTTTGCAAGTAAAGAAATGAGTTCAGATATCAACTCTGTGTACAGATGGGGTTGTTGAGTGTGCTATATCGTACAACTACATATACCTGCACTACAGACATGATCAGTGGGTTGCTGTATCATTGGTCCGTTTCCATATGTTCTGGATGTGGCGGCACTTGGACAAGTAAAATCAGGTCATGCAGGAAGAGCATTGAGCTTAAATGAGATACACAAGGATCTTTATACTAGTCGTCTCACGGTGTGCCAATCCGCCAGCTTTGCCTCCTGACAGGTGGGCAGCAGAGTCCACCGCTGCATGCGGTTACCCACCATCAATCACCTTTATTGTCTCTTCATTAATTCGCTCCATGAAGTATTACCATCGTGTATGCTTTAGATGTGGTTCTTATGCCAGCTACAACGAATATTGTACTGACAGACCTCACCTTACATCGTGTAAAGGGCGTAGTCTTAATCTTTCTAAACGAATACTGTGACGGCAACAGTGCAGACAGCAGATGTAGTACTAAAATCAATGAAATATCCAATTCAATTAATGTGAACTCACCGTCGTGGTATGAACTAATGCTTGCTACAATGAATACTGAACTGAGAATATTGAATCTTGACTTGAATAAACTATGAAATAAGCACTTAAAACCATCCAACATTCCTTACACGAACAGTCAGCTAGCAAGTTCCACACACATTGGTGTGTAGAAGACTTCGCTAATAACGTAAAGGTGATAGGACCAAACAATAACACGATAACCGACACTGAACGAACAGATGTGCTGAGTGATACGAGAGCGTCTTAGAAACCCTCAAAAAATAAACAATTAAATTAATTAATTAATTAAATAAAATAAAAACAATGATAGCACCTACTGTGTTACGCTGTGTGGTGCCCACCAGCTTTGGTTCTACAGGAACACGAAATTACAAAGCAGATGCGAGTATCGTGTCGATTTTCGCGTTAAAACTATACATGGTTTTTTAAGGTTGTGGTTATATGTGAAGTATCAAGGTACAGTACTGCTTTCTCTGATACGTTAAGAAACAGCAGTCTTTCACTACCATCCACAAATACCGCACTGCACGTTGATTGTGGTAACATTAATCGCATATTAACCACTCTGTGGGAAGTACAGGATCGTGCCACCAGAAAACAGGACACCATATGGTGTAAGGTTGCACATGCTGTAAGGTAGTAATAAAGTCATTCATCTTACCGAATTTATAAAGTGATGACATGTCCACAGGGTTGTAGGTCATGGAGAATGATGCTCGATGGGGTATGATCGCATACCACAGAAGCCGTGCTATGTGAGGAATCACTCAAAATGCAGTGCTAGCTTGAACATTAGACTGAGGTTGTAAGAAGTGCACAAAATACTACGACTAATACTATGGCCTTCTAGCAAAGCAAATGTTTTCTGTGACTTGGAATCATGTCTTTCCATTCAACGATACGCTTGTGTTGCAGATGTTTCACCAGTGATTACCACCCCAACTGGCGAATCATATCCATGGCACACTCGTCGCTATTTCAAAATGAACTCCCCTCTGAAAACTTTTTCGAGCTTATCTGCTAAGGATCTCATCAGTCTCTCTGCGCCTTGTAAATGTTCCTCAGTTTCTGACCCGCCCTGTCTGCAACAGTGCCTATGTGAACCGAACAGTTTCATTTACACACTGACAAGAAGTCAGGGGGCCCTAAATCTATCACTTTATGCATCCCGCAGAGGAACAAAGCGAGCTGAGTTAATGTGACTGGACCATGTTTTAACCACTCGATGGAAATGAGTGCATGTTATCAATCTGACAATCGTGTACGTGATGTAAGACCACCATTAAATGGTGCTGACTCCCACAACATGAGGCAGCAGAAGAAGACAGTATGAGCAGTTACGATGGTGTTTCTTATTGTTGAGTTTGGAAGACTTCGCATCGCACAGAAGCTGGTAAAAAAGGTGAGGACTTTGCTACTGCTCACAGCATTGTGGACCACTTACAAAGTACAGGTACAGCCGTCTGAAAGAGATGATCCCTAAATTGTGCAAGAGCCCCATGACCAAAATTGCATCCACATTTAACAGCACGCTATATCACAGGACACCTACAAGGTGGGGGAGGTTCAAAAATGGCTCTGAGCATTATGGGACTTAACTTCTGAGGTCATCAGTCCCCTAGAACTTAGAACTACTTAAACCTAACTAACCTAAGGACATCACACACACATCCATTCCCAAGGCAGGATTCGACACTGTGACCGTAGCGGGTGGGAGAGAGTTCTGATCACCTCTACATAGTGTTCTGCTGACAGCCAGACCGTTTTCAAAGAGGTCGAGATCATAGCGACTGGGATAGCTTGCGCTTCTCACATGAGAACAGGGTAGCGATAACGAGAACTGGAAACACATTATGCAGCCAAGAGTATTGTCGATTTTGTAGAGGAACTCTTGTTATGATAGG
The DNA here is from genome assembly GCF_023897955.1 of Schistocerca gregaria. Taxonomy (NCBI): domain Eukaryota; kingdom Metazoa; phylum Arthropoda; class Insecta; order Orthoptera; family Acrididae; genus Schistocerca; species Schistocerca gregaria. The sequence goes on from NC_064931.1 coordinate 544,687,521, forward strand.
ATATTCGGCGCGACTTAAGCCCCGTCAAGCACAGCCAGTATACAGTGCACCATCGACTGTCAATCAAGTTGGTGGAGGGATGGCATCAATTATCAGAAGGATTTCATACGGAGCATGCGTCACCACGAAGTTCTGCCTTTGGTCATCACTTCTGAGCTTATAGATAGTGAAAAACATTTCAACAACATGAAGGCATCGCTATCATGCACTGGAAATATACACATGTATAATGTGGTGTCACCGCCAGACACCACACTTGCTAGGTGGTAGCCTTTAGATCGGCCGTGGTCCGTTAGTATACGTCGGACCCGCGTGTCGCCACTATCAGTGATTGCAGACCGAGCGCCAGCACACGGCAGGTCTAGAGAGACTTTCTAGCACTCGCCCAGTTTTACAGCCAACTTTGCTAGCAATGGTTCACTGACTAAATACGCTCACATTTGCCGAGACGATAGTTAGCAAAGCCTTCAGCTACGTTATTTGCTACGATCTAGCAAGGTGCCCTTATCAGTGACTATTGATATTGTAAATCATGTACCGTCAAGACCGACGTTCGTCATTAATGGATTACAGTTAACTATTCCACCAGCTATGTCCGTTGTTTCTAAATTCTACTTTCCTTGTCCTGTTCCAGACCCTATGCCAGTCTGCGTGAGCTAAACCGCGTGACTTTGGGCCTCCTCTAGTAACATGGTGTTGGCTCTCCTGCCAACCACAACATATAACACCTACACTATGACTGGGACACCGAATGAAATTTGCACCATATTCAGATTCCAGTGCCGTAACTACCGTTCTGCAAAAATTATTTCTGAACCAAAGCATCATAACTCCTGTAAATAGCAGATCTGCCATTCAGATCAAAAGAATTCCATATTTAAGAAGTCCTCCTCAAACAACAGTCAGTTACATGGATAATGATCGATGTATGTGTGTGTGTGTGTGTGTGTGTGTGTGTGTGTGTGTGTGTGTGTGTGTGTGTGTGTGTGTGTGTGAATATTGGAACAAGAAGGTACCACCTCAAAGTACCATTATCCAAGATGTTGGCCTTGACATCAGCTAATGACGTCAGCAAAGATGGCTGCGATGACTTAATTCAAGATGGCGGATTTTGGTGGGAACATAGGTCAATTGGGCTACCTCCACTAACCTAACCCTCCCTCCTTTCTCCTCCCCCAGAAAATTGCAGGAAGTTCAAATTCCATCATGATAATCCATCACACCATGGTTACCTCTACTAACTTAAGAAAATGGTGGGAAATAGGTCACTTGGACTATATCCACTAACCAAAGTCACCCAACTACCACATCCTCCTATGAACTGGTGGGAGGTTTGAATTTTGGCCAGATATAGGTCAATTTGCGTATCTTTACAAACCAAAAAAAATGGGGCAACAGAGACTCCACTAACCTAAGTCACCTGACCACCACCTCATCCTAAGATATTGTGGGAAAAGGACTCAACCTGCACTGGAAATAAGTCTTTTTTATTTTGCATGCACCAGTCTTTATTTAAACAATTCGATGCAGTACAGCCATCCAGTGTAGTCACCATGGGGTCCAGAGTCCATCTGACCTAGTACACAGTACCACCACCAGAGGACACTGTCGTCCGTCCTGTAACATAATCCAAGATGGCCACCATGACGTCAGCTGATGACACAGGTAGCCTTATCCAAGATGGCGGGAAACAGTTTGTTCATCACCAAGCATGGGCCTAGTACACAGTAACACCACCACAGAGCACTGTTACCTATTCTGTAACATAATCTCTAGGCGCTCCAGTCTGGAGCCGCGTGACCCCTACGGTCGCAGGTTCGAATCCTGCCTCGGGCATGGATGTGTGTGATGTCCTTAGGTTAGTTAGGTTTAAGTAGTTCTAAGTTCTAGGGGACTGATGACCTCAGAAGTTAAGTCCCATAGTGCTCAGAGCCATTTGAACCATTTTTTTGTAACATAATCCAAGATGGAGGGGGAAAGGGTGGGAAACAGAGTGGTCACCACGAGGTCTGGACCTAGTACACACTAATGCTTTATTTATTTTGGAACAGTCGCCATGGGGTCTGGTGTCCAACTGACCTAGTACACAGTACTGCCATCAGTGGGCGCTGTCGTCCATTACATGATGTAACCCAAGATAGCAGTCTGGGGTGGGGGAAAATGGCGGGAAAAGGACTCTGCCTGTGCTGGACATAAGTCTTTACTTTGTAGGCAGTGTCTCCACCATGAGATCTAGAGTCCAACTTACCTAGTACACAGTGTTGCCATAAGAGGGTGCTGTTGTCCCCCTGTGACATAATCAAAGATGGTGGTCTAGAGGAAGAAAATGGCGCGAAAATGACTCAGCCTGTAATGGAGAGAGTAAGGAAGGACTGTACTTCATTTATTTTTAACAATTTACATAGGGACTGATTTGAGATAGTATATTTATCACACTGATACAAAACACTCACTCTAATGTGCTTGGGCTCACACCACACAGCCCACAAACCTGTAAACTACTCCCAACTAACATTCTTCAGACACACGAACAACTCCTAAAAATGGTTCAAATGGCTCTAAAACACCGTGGGACGTAACATCAGAGGTCATCAGTACCCTAGACATAGAACTATGTAAACCTAACTAACCTAAGGACATCACACACACATCCATGCCCGAGGCAGGATTCGAACCTGTGACCGTAGCAACAGTGCAGTTCTGGACGGAAGTGCCTAGAACTGCTCGGCAACAACTAATAATTTAACGAATTTATTTCAGTGCAGACATGCGAACTCCTCCTAAATAATGCAGTACACTGATGTGCATACAGGTAATCAACTTGTAAACTGTCCAAATAATGCATAGCACAGCTTGCAGACTTGCTAGCAAAATAATGCAACAGTCATGCAATAAACGTGCACAAGCACCGTCTGCCACCCCCTGTCCACTAGACTGCACAGGAGGCTACCGGCAGCCCCCGTGAAATAACGCAGCCATCAGCTGTCAAACCACATACTGATGCCCCAAGCATGAGGTGACAACATCCCTTTCGTAATTGATACTTGAGAAATTCCCCTAAAAAATACGTGATCATCTAGGCACTGCTGTTGATGCGGCCGGAAAGGCGTGAAGAACTATTTGCAGAGCGTGTCGACACCGGATGCAAGCCAGCACGAGCCATCACTCTCACGCTGCTGATGCCTGCAGCGAGCAGGTGAAAGTTGCTTCTAGTTTCGGGTAAACAGTTTGAGTTCTTCGAATATTATACCAATGTCACTGAACTCCAACACATGCCCACGCCGATTTCATATGTGAGTCATTTCTGAGCAGCATGTCTTTCACCATTCCTGATGCGATACCTGGGGACACTGACGTCACCAATAGCACAGGGTGTATTGTTCCTAGTGGGACATGCGAGATGGGCCTAACTGTGCTTAACCTGTGAGACATGGCTAATCATGCTTAACCATCCAGTGTGACTGACACAATGCCGCAAAGTGCACACAAGTAGCTACAAATCATTGTAAGTGCATCTAACAATGTTCTCAATCTTATAGTGATGTCACAAGGCTATCTAAAATAAGAAACGAGTTGAAATTGTATAGTACCCCAGAAATACTTAACGTCCACAATCTTGAAGTCTCAGCTTGTCCGCATGGAATTTATTTTCCTAACAGAAACTGTTTACGAAAATAGCACATAATAACATTGAATCCATTCTTCCCCGCACTCCTAACGTGGCACCCCTATCCATCGCATGTTACCCTTCCTGCCCTAAACATGTGCAAATGTTCTCACTGCTATGTAGAGACTCCTATATCCCAACACAAAGGATGTCTTGTGAATGAATCGAGCATTATGCTTGGCTCTTATCGAACATACCCTCCAAATTATGATGCCACTGGTGTGGAAGCACCATACACCTTTTCTTTCTTTCTGCAGACGAGGCTTTTTTACACAGATCACCATATTGCATTGACAATTAAACCCTACAGAGTGCCACTACATTTCGTCAAATACAGAAAGAATCTTACTCAATTACACTGCTCTCCCACTGAGGACAGGAGGTTGAACATTAGAGTGTGAAACAGATCACGAACCCAGTAATATATCACCGCCTACAGTCTTGATGTAGTAAACATACAATTCATATCCTGCGGCATAGAAAATCACCCCTTTTACATCACTTGTACATATACTGTGAAGACAGACAGTGCCGTATATACCCCTCACAGCACTAGATATTTCCCTGCAAGGTCAGCGGTCATCCACACCTGGCAGGTGACCAGAGCACCCTCAGCAGACCGAAGTAACTCTCAGAACGGTTCTACAAATTCGGTCTCGCTTCCCCTTGGCATAAATGGGTTACTGTTTCTGGCCCGGACCTCATTGATTGCTAGCTTTTATACATCCATCCCTGGACTCAGCGACTACAAGAACAGATGTACTTTCACATTGGTTTGCGATAAGATTATACCATTTTCGCGGTACTTCTCGTTATCAAGCATATGGCAGCAGCCTACTGATCTCTCGCACAACATAATTCCCAAGACATAGACTGGAAATTATTTCTCTTAAAACGTCGAACTTTAGCGAGGTGGAGCGTGCTCTAGACCACTGAGTAACTGGAAACTTATCCCATGTGTGAGGACCTTTACAAGGAAAAAAATCGACAAAAGAAAAATAGAGGAAACTGATATTTCCACTTACTAATACCAATGTCAGTGATGTAACAGATTCCGAATCCCTATAATTTACAAAGTCAAATAACGTGTTTATCATGTCTAGAAAACCAGCAAATGTATCTTTCACCTGCTGGATGCACACATCACAATCAATGTTCCCTCAACTAAATAAAGGGGTAATAAAATGTGTAGAAGCAATGAACCGAACAATTTACATTGGTGGGAATAATAGCCCAGCACAAACACACGTCCATATTGAATCTTCTCAAATTTCCACGCGATCACGAAAGCTATCCAACTCATACTAAGTATTAGTTCGCTATTCTGTCGCCTAGAGGACGACAAAGTTAAATGAGCTACATTCCTATGGTCCAACAGACCTCTCCATTGAGACAGAGCCTACTGTTAATGGGAAACGTGAATCAGGTCCACCACAAGCCATGCATAGGCAAAATCATCCTAGAAAACCGGTCACGTATATGTTTTATCATTGTACTTACAATTAAATGTTACGATTGCAGTCTCAATTGAGCAACATTCGACAATGAGTGAAGTATCGGAAATACACCCTGCTGATGGCTGTGTCTCTGGAAATAGAAATATCTGCACCATTTTTATGACTTGACATACTCCTCCCTTTGCTATCACAGTATTCCACAGTCATCACCTCTGCACATGTCGGAGCACAAATACATGCTTTATAAGCCTGATGCTCAAGGTGAACCTATCACGAATCCCCTACTACTACTACTAAGTATTATACTTGACTAATAAATGATTCCACATTATACACAATAATACTGAGAGAAAATCAGCGGTGGGTAAACATGTCTCATAAGTTTTTCTTGCGAGTGTTACCACTGTGCCTTAGAAAGAGAGGCGTAATCAGGCAGATGTTAAAAAACCCAATCGCAACTGTCACAAGCAGTCTCGGTTCTACAGGTGCACACAAGTACCCACTTTAAAAGCTATACTGGCTTTATAAATCTAGGTATGGCATTACCTACAAATCACGTAGTTTTTCCAGACAAATACCCAGACAGTGATTGTAGGAGTGTATATTATCAGACCAGCAGTGAGGTTACACGTAACCCACTATGCAAACTCGTCATAAAATCGCTCAATTCTGAAAGTGTTTCAGCCAAGGAACGTGGTATGAAACCACTATCTGCAACTCCCTCGCGCCGTTAGATATTTCTCCTGTATGTGTAATGTATTCTGTCTCCTCAGAGGTTCTGCTCTATATCCCCTGAGTTATAGGCGATGAAAGGTTTGAGAAGGATCACAAAACAGTAGTAGGTGGTGTGCTGATTGGGGTTGTAAGAAATGCACACTGGCTTTACAGATCTCTAGTGTTACGCTGTATGCTAGAAATGATGTCTATGAATCAAGTCTCTCCATTCAACTACACACATGCATTGGATCCTATGGAGAAGTCCTCTAATGATTACAGTCACTAGTGAACCACATTTCTGGCACTCTCAAATCTCAAAACGAGACACCTTTCTCAAACCTGTCTGCTAGAGTAAAATTCCAACATGGTTTCAGTCAGTCCCTATGCACCTATGCAACCTACAACTGCCCCCAGTTCTGCAGCTTTGTGCATGTGCTCATTCCAATTTCAGTCAGAACTGAGCAGAATTCGGAGAAAGCCATATCTAGCACCTTCTGTGACCTGTGTAGAAACAGAATGGTCTGAGTTAGTGCAACAGAACCGTGTTTTGACCATTCGGTGGAAAAGGCGCATTATGATGCATCTCCAATCTAGATAAAGATACTACAATCCAAAGCACATCCGTGTCCATTCACATCTATCTCTCTAAATGCTATCATCGTTATTTTGCACCATCCAGCAAAGAAAAAATACGAACTATAAAAGCTACACTAACTTCACCTGATATAGAACTATCCTAGAGCTATTGCTGGTGCCATGACGCATAGCTGTGATGTGGGTCCGGTATAGAGAGACAGTCATTGCGATGCTTCCCAGAATAGCATTCCTACCAGGACACCCGGTCTCTTATTGAATTTACCTGTAAAACTGCTGCTGCTGCCTATGCGAGACAATCCTATTAAATATACAGCTTTTCATCAATTGGAGAGGAGAGTTTAGGGTATCATCACCGTACTGTAAGTCACAAAAGACGCTCCCTGTGTCGTTGTTTGAAACATTGTTTTCTAACATGCTTTGGACACTTCCATATACTTTGTTTTTCTGCCACGACTTCGATGTTTGTGCCAGGTCCAAAACTGACATTAAGACGCTATTATCCAAGGCCTCTCACCAAAAGCTAGACATCACACAATGTAAATTATATTGTTACTGTGGCTACCATTACACTGGACGATTTTAAATAAAAGAGAGTTACAACATAAGCATATTGTGGAGAGTTTTGCGGCATTGTGGATGATTTCCAAACTACAGTCCGAAAGTGATTCACGAGCTCTACATTTAAACTCATCTTTCATAGTAATGGAATAGCTGATGACTCTACGTTCCGTTTCGACTGATTCATCATACTACTGTCATGTATGCGATCATTGTTTCGGTGCTATCCACTCCAGGAGGTGATGTCCATCCACCAAAAGTCTATGTCCACCTGAAACAAGCAATGTCAGTCAGTCATTATGTGGTAACCAACAGCGTGCCAGTGGATGGTTGGAGTGGAAAAGACACCATCGATGTACTCTAATAATAAGCAACACAGTTGATAGTGCGAACAATTTTAGCAAGTTTAGAGTAATTTCAACGCCGACCATTGATACAACAGCATGTTTACCAATTTCAGCATCATAGCTAAACCACCTCTTCTCCACATCGCGAGTATCATTGCGAATGTGGATAGATGACTGTGTAGCACGTCCATTCATTGTTAATTCTCTGACACATACACCATCAAAGTATATCAAACAGCACTCTACATATTTCTAACACCTAGAGCATAGTGCTTAATTTACTATATATCTCTCTGCACATGAGAGTCACAGAGCATTCTCGCTGTGTTAGAGTAAAATTAGAGAGTGAAACACCCTCCTCGCACTTTCATTGACTAGACCGCCCTGCAGCACCGTTACCGATTTAATCTGCAACCAACCAGAAGTAGGCCGCGACACTCCATGTCTCGTGAATGAATGGAGCTTGCCAAGTACTCACCCATCGAAGTGCACAAGATTTCTCGAGATGCGCCCATGTCGAGGAGGTTAGCACTCCTTATCGATGTATAGTAGCAGATTTCAAAGTGGCGTGATATAATAGCAGACGGTTAAGAAGAACAAGAAATGGATGATTTTTACGCACAATGGAGCTCCAGATGGATGGAGTTCGACGCATTTTTACGTAAATCAACCAAGCTATCAACTCTAAAGTATTGTTATAGAGTCTAGGATCAGTACCAGGAACGTATCAGCAAGAGATAACATAAACACATGCACTCCTAAGACTACAACTTTCTGCACTGAAAACAGGCTACAATGTTAGATCGCGTACATTTCCGACGTGACCGCTGTATGGAATGTGGTGCTGTTAATATTCCAAAGTAAGTAATATATTTCAAGCAGATGACATACATCCTTCTTCACCGTTTATCTACGATAAACTATGAGGGTGAGTCAAATGGAAAATTTGAATTTGTAATAACAAATCGAAATTTCGTGCCGTTATCGTGTAAGTTGAGAAGCGTGCTACAAACAGCATACAGAATGGCCTGTAGGTGGCAGCACAGTGCAGATCCACACATACCGTCGCAGTATCAATATAAAGATTGGATTAAATGAGATTAGATTAATACTTGTTCCATAGATCATGAATATGACACTTCGTAATGATGTAGAACGTGTCAGGTTAATGAAAGATGTCTGTACAAGATATTACATTACACAAAATATTGCATGACACTAATGCTTAAGTTAGTTTTTTTCCCTCCCTTAATTTATATCTAAAAATTCAGCCAATGATTAGAAGGAGTTGTCATCTAGAAATTCTTTTAATTTATTTTTAAATGTTGGTTGACTATCTGTCAGGCTTTTGATGCTGTTTGGTAGATGACCAAAGACTTTTGTGGCAGCATAATTTACCCCCTTCTGTGCCAAAGTCAGATTTAGCCCTGCATAGTGAAGATCATCCTATCTCCTGCTGTTATAGCTATGCACACTGCTATTACTTTTTAACTGGGCTGGATTATTAACAACAAATTTCATAAGTGAATATATATACTGTGAGGTTACTGTGAGGATCCCTAGATCCTTAAATATATGTCTGCAAGATGACCGTGGGTGGGCTCCAGCAATTATTCTGATTACACGTTTTTGAGCAATGAATACTTTTCTACTCAACGATGAATTACCCCCGAATATGATACCATATGAAAGCAGTGAATGAAAGTAGGCATAGTAAGCTAATTTACTGAGATTCTTATCACCAAAATTTGCAATAACCCTAATAGCATACGTAGCCGAACTCAGACGTTTCAGCAGACCATCAATGTGTTGCTTCCAGTTTAACATCTCATCAAAAGATGGCCACCCCACTAGCGACTGGCACCAGGGAAGAACAGAGTTCTGCTATTCGGTTTTTGCGTAGTGAAGGTGTGAAAGCTATTGAAATTCGTCGACGAATGATGGTTCAGTTCGGAGATGCATGTTCGTCACAGCAGCAAGTCTACGAATGGAGAAGGAAGTTCGCAAATGGTGTGACTTCAGTGGAAGATGCTCCTCATCCAGGTCAGGCACTACGAGTTGTGACTCCACAGAACATTGCAACAGTTGAAGCCATAATGAAGGAAACTGAAAAACTGAAAAACATTGCAGCATGTTTACAGATCAGTCATGGGTCAGCACACTACGTTGTGCGTGATGTGCGCCAGTTTCACAAAGTGTCTACAAAATGGGTTCCATGGCAGCTGGCTCATGAAATTAGAGCACGACGTGTTGATTCTTGTGAAGAACTTCTTCGGCACTTTGAACAAGAAGGTGATGGCTTTCTTGCAAAAATCGTTACTGGGGATGAACCCTGGATTCACTTCCACAAACCGGAAACGACGGGAGCGAGCAAGTAATGGCGCCATTACTTATCACCAAAACCAAAGAAGTTTCGAACAGAACCATCAGCAGGAAAGGGTATGCTGACTGTCTTTTGGGACGAAAAAGGCGTCATTTTGGAGCATTATACGCCTACAGGGACCACTGTCACCAGTGCATCATACACAGATCTCCTAAAAACACAATACACACCGGATTGCATTTTTAGTAGTTCAGAAATGGCTCTGAGCACTATGGGACTCAACTGCTGTGGTCATCAGTCCCCTAGAACTTAGAACTACTTAAAGCTAACTAACCTAAGAACATCACACACATCCATGCCCGAGGTGGGATTCGAGCCTGCGACCGTAGCAGTCACATGGTTCCGGACTGCACGCCTAGAACCGCGAGACCACCGCGGCCGGCCTTTAGTAGTTTATGTACGATATATGTGAGTAATATGTATGAAAATACTCATTGGAACCTTATTCTACGTAACAGATAGACTGATTATTTAATTTCTGAAAATTTTGGTTATGTGTTGTTTATAAATAGTAGAAGAGGAAGTGAGATTTCTGAATAATACTGTTTTATTCGTTGTATCAGATGGAATCTATACTCAAATAAATGTAAATTTTGTTTCAGTTTTCAAGCGTAAGTTATCCAATGTAGAATTCGTGATCACGATTATTAAACCTTCACACCTGTCATTGTTGTAAGACGAACGATACTGGAGTTCTATAATAGTTCATTTCGCAGTACAGACCCCTAAAACTTAAATGGGTCACTGTGCTAATCTGAATGTGTTACATTTTGTCTGTATCCCTACATTAGCAATCCCAAGCCAGAACGATGTTTGCAACATCATAAGCGGGGAAAAATGTTGAATCTTTCACTAAGACAGTCTCTGTCTGTTATGCTAAGAGCAATGTAGACCAGTGTTCTTGAAACTTATTTCCGTGTTTCGCAGAACTAGGAAAATTTCTTAGAGGACTGGCTAAGACGGAAACAAAAGCGAAAGCGAATACTGGTAGCACTTTACCTACTACATCCCATGGTATAACTTTTTCATGGCGTATTTTTGATATCATCATTACTTTTCTCCTGGTTTCCTTCCATACATTTTAGTCTTCTTTCTCGACAGAAAATAACACTACTGTCGTGACTTTTGGTCGTACCAACTGCTAAAGAAAGATGTGAAATAAACGTCGTGCCGTGCCGTGATTGATCGTGTGAAAGCTCTCATACTCTTTCACGTGCCACTAAAAAAATTTGGTCATACGACTCCAGAATCGATGTACGTTGTATCAGCAAAAAAGAAAAACACAATATTAGACAATATTGTTGGTGTGGTCGTAGTCACCAAGAGAAAAGTTGGTGATTGACTGGCACGAAAATTTCGTGGATTGGAACCCATCCGTGGATGACAGTTTGAGGAATGTTGGTCTAGTCTAGACAATGCATTTTTTTTTTTCGTTTGTCCAACAGAGTTGTTACTGAAAAGTGGAATCTCTTCCAAATTGGTTTGTATACTTCTCAAATAATAAAAAAGCCTCTCTGGTCATTTTTTGTTGACATATCCTTAGTAGCAAATATGGAGAACAGCTTTACATTCCTTGCATCATGCACGCAAAGAAAATGACTGTTATCTGATGTATACATAAAAGTTAATCTACAGTAACATTTGACAGTGATATGTTAATCGTGAAATCAAAAGGTGACGAAAGCACATAACTACTTTTAGTTTACACATACTTGACCTATAATCTCCTCTTCAACGTATTTACAGAAATATTTACTACTTTTTCGGATTTCCTGATTTGCAGCTTTACAACTGCAGAATTTCTTTGCAGGATCTGTTATGTCAGGAGATTTCATTACAAGCTGAAGACAAACACACAAAATTTTCCTAGTATATGCATAGTTGATTAAAACGAATTTGACAAAAAAAACACACATTTACCCTGTGAACAAAAGCCCATTCAATTATCAGTTTATAGAAGTAAGAAGTTATTTCTGCTTCCTAGTCTATTATTTTATTAGTAAACATTTTTACTAGGATATTATTATTTCAGAATGTCTGATGGCCGTCAAAGGCTGTCTGACTGTCAGTACAAAAGGAGAAGGTTGGAAAGGCAATACACAGAAACAAACAGTTATTTACAAGGTATCTCAGGTGGGCCCAAAACAACGCAATATGAAGCTCAATCATCAAATCCGGATGGAGAGAAAGGCAAATGAAGATATATTACTTCACGATAGTGGTGGTGATCAACTAAAGAAGCGTATTTCCAAAGCAACTGTCAACTGAATGAAAGTAATTCACTGTCCTGGAGGTCGAATCCTGCATCGTGGCCTAGAGATTTAGGAAATGCAGAGAGACGTTTTTGGTGACACTTGGTCCACCTAAACCTTAGTATGATTATAGATTTCCGTATCATGTCACTGGTCGTAAATTTAGTTCAGAGTATTATATTCTTCTTTTAAGGATTGGGGAGCAAGTCACAAGAGACAGGTCAGTTTATTCTATTACCAAAAACTGTATGTATTCTGTTGCAAACTTTTCGGCTGCATGTCTAGTTTTCTTTCAAAAGAACGTTTTATGACTTGGAAACACATCACTGTGGTTAGAATTCAGTCAAAAGTTAAAAATCAGTCAAACTGTAAACTCAGCTGCTTAAAGAGTCAATAATGCAGAAATAAATCACTGGTACCAAGTGCTGCTACGCATAGTATGAATCATTCAAATGCTTGGTAAAATTTCTTTAGCTATTCAAGGCACAAGCGACAAGCCCTTTCAGTAAAATAATGGAATTTTTTAAGAAATTGTTAGGTTACTGTCTGAATTTTTTCCTGTGATGGAGGAACACGTTCGGAGAATGCTTAGCAAGGTGGAAAACAAAGCTTGGAAAAATATACAAAATGAAATGATAAACCACCTTCATCATACTATTAAATCTCACATTACTGATAACATTAAAAAGACCAAATACTATTCAGTAATTTTGGATTTCCCTTCAGATGTAAGGTGGAACAAATGACTCTTATAATCAGGTATGTTTCGATTATCAAAGCCTATTCTGATGAGTTGGTGAAAATTAATGAAAACTTTTTAGGGTTTCTTCCAGTTGGAAGATCTATGGGTGAATAACTTTCAGAAATTTTAATTGAAGAGCTTCTTGAAGTGAGATTAGATGTACAGGGTATCAGAGAACAAAGGAATGACAATGGAGCTAATAAGTGGGGTGGTTAAGCAGGAGTGCAAACTAGGATTAGGAACTTAAATCCAAGAGCATTCTACGTACCTTGTGCGAACCACTTGCACGACCTAGTGGTTAATGATACGCCAAAGGCATCCTTGGAAGGTGCCACTTTCTTTAATATTGTCCAGAATATATATATATATATATATATATATATATATATATATATATATATATATATATATATATATATATATATATATATATTTATTTGGCATCTACTTTTCGCTGGACGAATCTTCTGAAACATGTTCAAGAATTAACTTTGAATCATTTAAGTGATACTAGATGAGATAGTAGAATGGAGGCTTTATAGCCTCTAATATTTCAGATTGAAAATGTGTACAACACTTTGTTAAGCATTTTCGAACATGATAATACTGATAATTCATTAAGCGAAGAAGATTCAGGTTTATTAACTTGTAATTTATTACGGCTATAAACTAGTTTAAGTTCTTAAGTTCATTAGGAGTAGTAGCAAAGCTTCTCCGGTAATCTACAGATGGCAGGCTGGTGTGTGTGTGTGTGTGTGTGTGTGTGTATATGTGTGTGTGTGTGTGTGTGTGTGTGTGTGTGTGTGTGCGGGAGCACCCTTAGGGATGGATTGCTGCCCCCCCCCCCCACACACACACACACACATGCACAATATTCGCCTGCGAGTTGTAGGCGCCTCAAACGCCTTCGCTTATATACATGTTCTCAACACTGAAAGAAATTCACCGCAGAAACGTCGCACTGAGATTCCTACATGCAGAAGCAAATAACTAAACAGACTACATCGCTAATGAATTATTCAATTTCCACTATTTTCGCTCCTTCTGTAAATTACCGGCTTTCTGATCAAATGAATTAAATCATAAGTTGCTCTCAAGCTAGTGACGAGGAATTGCGGCAGCCCGTAACCACAGAGTCTCGTTCTACGTGGTAGCAGCCCGTACTTTTCTTTTCATCGAATTCAACGTCCTCGTCGTCTAAATAAGAAGCCATTCTGCAAATCCTGCTTTTAAACCCTCTTGCTGTAATTACGTCATTGAACTGGCAGAGGGCAGAACATTATCTATTATAGATTCAAGGCTCATAACTATTTGGTGTTATCAATCCAGGTTTGGTGAGTAAGGTCTGTTATGCATGTGTTTGATGCATGCACAAACGATACTGTACACTGCAGTCAGCGACTATGTACCAGCTCCTATATCTTCACACACGTGTTCCTGTTAGTGAAGACACGACTCTTAATCTGCATTATCGCAGCAGTTTTTTTATTACAAAGTGATCCCAGTTGTACAATAAAGCTACAGGACATAAATTAACCCCTCAGGACCTATTCCAGTAGACCAGACACCCCCACTCTACAAACCTAACTCCAAGGAACGGCTGTCCATGACTCTGTCTCTCGTCAACAACCACACAGCTCTAGCAATTTTCCGTATTGTTTTTATTTCGGCTATAAACTAACAGTCTCTCTCCTTGGAGAGTTGTTCGAATATCTGGAGCGCCAGAGCTCCTTATGCCCACTATTTTATTATCTCCCTAGACTTGCATTGTAGCTCAACCTTCAAATTTCTGTGTCGATTTTCTTTCATGACTCTGAATTTATAATTCATATTTCAACATGTGAGGTAGTCTGGGATGCATTGTGGATAGTCAACTGTCATTCTGTTTATGTATTTCATACATAGTAGTTCATTAGAGCTACTTTATGCCTATTACTTATGAATGTGATGTGTCAATAATCTGTTCATTTGTGTTGTTCTGTAGAAGCAGTAATAATCATGATAACGCGATGAATGAGCTAAGTTCAACTCTCAGATTGGTGATTCAATGAGGCGGTGGTTGTTTAAACACCTGTGTGAACATTGCTCATTCATACAAACCTACAGAGCATCTATACGTATTTTCATACAACAACATCCGAAGACGATTAATTTATTCATTCAACAATATCCTGAGGCATGCTTCAGCTTCAGGAATGTAGTGGAAAATGAATAAGGACTATCTCTTATTAGAATATGGTTAAACCACCATTGTTTTTCCGCTGAGAACGTCATAGTGTTAACCTTATGACATTACCAGCAACAACTAAATTAGCAATGTTTCGATAATCCCACTCCTCTGTAAGTATACTTATTTGACGTTGATTGCGCAATGGAAAGGTATCGGACTATTTTTGTTTCTCTACGGATTTCCACAGAAAGGATGCAGTAGCAGAACAAACGGGAATCGAACCAACGTTTCTTAGTAATCAAGTAAACTGTAATAACTTTAAAGGAAAGGGTCGGCAGCCCAATTAGGCCAAATTGTACCAAGTATTAGCATTCCTAATAAAGAAAGTTAACAATTGGGATTTACATGATATTAAATACTTTTTTTGCTGATAAGATACAAGAGAGTAATGTAATGTAAAAAATAATGTGCCTGTGATTTGACATGAACTGCACAAGAGTAGCATTAATACGTCAGGCGACAGCTGGCTCTCAATAGCACTTACATTGCAGTATATTGCAGTAGGAAGCTAATGATCATTATAGGTAAATGATTACTAATGGTGGACCACTTCTAATTTGGACAAGAGATTATTTTATCAGTTAAGTACTGGAAATTGCAACCACTGAAATAGTTATCACGTAATTGTATCTTTTGTACTGACTGTTATTTCCATTTCCCAAGAAACATTCTCTTCCTCATACAACTTGGATCAGATGGGAGATGTGGTACTTGAATCTAGTATAGTATGAGTAGCTGTAGATACAAGGGTGAGTCAAATGGAAACCTTAAATTTCTAATAGCAAATCGAAAATTCGCGCTGTTATCCTGTAAGTTGGTTACAAACAGCGTGCCGAATAGCCTGTAGGTGGCAGCATAGTGTAGATCCACACATATTGTCGCAGTATCGGTATTAATATGGCCGTCCCATTTGCAACAGAGGGAGGAACAGAGTTCTGTTATTCGATTTTTGCGTAGTGAAGGTGTGAAACCTACTGAAATTCAAATAGCTCTGAGCACAATGGGACTTAACATCTCAGGTCATCCGTTTCCTAGAACTTAGAACTACTTAAACCTAACTAACCTGAGGACATCACACACATCCATGCCCGAGGCAGGATTCGAACCTGCGACCGTAGTGGTCGCGGGGTTCCAGACTGTAGCGTCTAGAACCGCTCGGCCACTCCAGCCAGCACCTACTGAAATTCATCGACGAACGGAGGTTCAGTACGGTGATGCATGTTTGTTACAGCAGCAAGTCTACGAATGGATTAGGAAGTTCGCAAATGGTGTGACTTCAGGGAAGATGTTCCTCGTCCAGGTCAGGCACTACGAGTTGTGACTCCACAGAACATTGCAGCAGTAGAAGCCATAGTGAAGGAAAACCGCAGAGTGATACTGAATGACACTGCAGCATGTTTACAGATTAGTCATAGGTCAGCACATACATTCTGCATGATGTGCTCAAGTTTCACAAAGTGTCTGCTGGATGGGCGACACAGCAGCTGGTTCCTGAAATGAGAGAACGATGTGTCAATGCCCGTGAAGAACTTCGGCGCTTTGAACGAGAAGGTGATGTCTTCATCTAGATCTACACCTACAAGACTGCTCTGGAATTCACATTTAAGTTCTTGGCAGAGGGTTCATCGAACCTCAATCATACTATCTCTCTACCATTCCACTCACGAACAGCGCGCGGGAAAAACGAACACCTAGACCTTTCTGTCCGATCTCTGATTTCTCTTATTTTATTTTGATGATCATTCCTACCTATGTAGGTTGAACTCAACAAAATATTTTCGCATTCAGAAGAGAAAGGTGGTGACTGAAATTTCGTAAATAGATCTCGCCGCGACGAAAAACGTCATTGCTTTAATGACTTCCATCCCAACTCGTGTATCATATCTGCCACACTCTCTTCCCTACTGCGTGATAATACAAAACGAGCGTCCCTTTTTTGCACCCTTTTGATGTCCTCCATCAATCCCACCTGGTAAGGATCCAACACCGTGCAGCAATATTCTAACAGAGGACGAATGAGTGTAGTGTAAGCTGGCTCTTTTTCCTTGCAAGAACTGTTACTGAGGACGAAACCTGGGTTCACTTCCACCAACCAGAAACGAAGATATCGAGCAAGGAATGGCGCCATTACTCATCACCAAAACCAAAGAAGTTTCGAACAGAACCATCAGCAGGGAAGGTTATACTGACTCTGTCTTGGGTCGGAAAAGACATCATTTTGGAGCATTACATGCCTATAGGGACCACTGTCACCAGTGCATCATACACAATTCTCCTAAAAAATCATCTGTGGCCAGCAATCAAATAAAAGCGACGTGGATTGCTGTTAGCAGGTGTCCTTTTGCAATATGACAATGCAAGGCCCCACACTGCCCATACAACAGTTGCAACAATCACAGACCTGCATTTTGGGTGTCTTCCTCATCCACCATACTTACCAGAGCTTGCTCTAAGTGATTTCCAAATGTTTGGATCACTCAAAGACGCAGTGGGAGGAAAGAAGTTCCGTTCTGATGAAAGGGTACGCCACGCTGTACATGAGTGGTTGCTCGGAAAAGTAAAAGAATTTTTTGTCTAAAGGAATTTATGCAGTTTGTAAGAGCTGGAGGATTAGCATTGAGCGTGGGGGAGATTACGTTTAACAGTGATACAGCTTTGTACCACTTCTGCACAATAAATAATATTTGAAAAAATATTTAAGGTTTTCACCCTTGTATTTGCTTACTATGGTACACACAAGGCATAAGAATGAAGCTGTACTTCTTGAGTACTGTTATAATATGTGGTCGGTAGTGACTGGATGCATTGGAGTACAATGCTATACTATACTACTATACCGTCTGATTAATGTGCTGTTCTATCTCGTACATAAGAATAATACTCACGAAGGACAGTCTCCCTCCATCCAATGGACACCTCACACACAAAATAGCAGGATTAAGATGATTATGTGTCGTAATCGTGTATCTTTAAGAGTCTTCTTATAAATACTGGTAATACAGATTCTGTCAAAGATGTTAGGCTCTTTAGCAGAAGGAATTTAAATGTGGCTACACCCCTATCAGAACCGTTTTGCGAAGATTATTTCACTATTTGCAGGACAGTAACACGCCAAAAATGATGTACAAGCGGTTGAAATCGAGACTTCGCGATTGGTAATATGTGTGCAAAGTCTCTGTGTGTATGTATGTGTGTAGAGGTGTCAGTGGTGGAGGCTTAAGATCGAATGTATAACTTGATAACTGTTCATCTACAAACGACGCTTTCGGCGAGAAACACTCTGTAGGTAGGATGAAGGGAAACTCATGCAGCGCAGGTTGCTAAATGCAGTCAGCACACTGTCAACTTCGAATAACTTCAAGAATGAGATACTCACTCTGCAGCGGAGTGTGCTCTGATATGAAACTTCCTGGCAGATTAAAACTGTGTGCCGGACCGGGACTCGAACTCGGGACTTTGCCTTTCGTGGGCAAGTGTTCTACCATCTGAGCTACCCAAGCACGACTCAAGCCCCGTCCTCACAGCTTTACTTCTGCCAGTACCTTGTCTCCTACTTTCCCCGACTTCGAGTCTCAGTCTGGCACACAGTTTTAATCTGCCAGGAAGTTTCGAATAACTTATTACTAGGGTAAGAAAATACCAGAAATATCCAGATTGTAGATGTCTTGGCAGGATTATGGGTATGTATCAGAGTTGAAAGTATAAACAGAAGTAGAGAAGCTTATCTGGTAAGCAATAAGAGCATATACTTATGGAATAAAATCTGAGCAGCAACAGGAATGTTAATTCCCTGTTGCAGATCCCTAGGCAATGAGGTGGAAGTCAAATCAACATTTAGAACTGTTTGCAGACATTGGGTTTTCATCAAGTGCAGCACTACAGGGGTCTGAAGGTCTGCAGACAAGCTCTCTGGTGCGTCGGAGCAGTATGCCGACTGTTTCCACACTTCGAGTTTCCAGTATATCCATCATCCGCACCACTATTTGAGCCTCATCTAGCTACGAAACGAAACCTAGATAAATTAAGGTAAAAACAGGACAGACGACGCGGGAGGACAGACGCCGCACTTCCAAGAAATTCGTCAGAAGACATTGTTGTGCACGCGACGCTCATTGTTGTTGTAACCGCTGGTGAGATCAGTTTACTCCCAAGTTTTTGTACTTCAGGAGCGGAATATAGAGGAGAAATTTAAGAAAATAGCGTTTCGAGACAAAGGTAAGGCAAGGAAATTTTTCACAGTTCTTCTTCAACAGTATGTACTATTAGATATGCCCCTAGTAGTTTATAACTTGTATTTAGATTGTGCAGTAGAAACATTGTATGTTATGTTGGTCTAGTAATGACTTCTTCCGATAACAAATTTGGTAAAAATTGGGGTGCGACATCTGTCCCTACGAAAACAGACACATGACCCATCATTACTGTGGGACAGATGCCGCAATACTTGCATTGCTAACAGGAGTCCATACGTTTTTGTTTTATAGAAAAAGGCTGAGAAAACGCATTAAGACAACAGACAGGGGAAAATGGACTGCAGATCTATTAGAGGCAGTGCTACTAGTCGAAGAGGAAGGTTATACTAAAAGGAAAGCAGCTTGAATGAAAAATATACCAGAACAAACATTAAGGAGAAGACGTGCTACGCACAATTTCAAGAAAGCAGGGTGTGGACCATCATCATACTTGGGTGAAGATGGAGAAAGGAAATTAGTTGTCCATATAAGTTTATATAAGTTGAGTGTGAATACATCAAATTATAGAAAAATACTATGAAATGCAGGGAATTGAGGTGGGTTGAGGGTAACTGGACACACAAGGCAGAGAAAAGCTTAAAAATTATTCTCTACCTGCATTTGGTTTTAATTCCCTCTCCCCCCCTCCCACCCCCGGTAAACTACGTGGAAGTTCGTAACACGTCCTTCAACAAACGTGATGTAAGTATTACACAGAAGTGCTATATTAAAGCAGGCGAAACATGTCTCCCAATCCTGGACGGTGTTCCCACACATGCATTCGAACATAAAAATATAAATATCGTGTAACTAGGGCCTCCTGTCAGGTAGACCGTTCGCCGGGTGCAAGTCTTTCGATTTGACGCCACTTCGGCGACTTGCGCGGCGATGGGAATGAAGTGATGATGATTAGGACCACACAACACCCAGTTCCTGAGCAGAGAGAATCTCCGACCCAGCTGGGAATCCAACCGAGTCACTTAGGACTGACATTCTGGCGCCCTAAGTCCTTAGCCACCGGGGGTGGTCAGTTGAACATAGTGTTGACTCTCAAAAGCAATGTTATTCCACAAGTATTACGTAGAATAAAGATTGTATCGATCAGACGTAAGCCATTCTCTAGCTTTTTCCATAGGAGAGTGGACTGATGGTACATACATTTGCCTTAATAGTGTGAGGAGCAGGTACTCTAGAGATGTGGTGTTAGGACGAAATTGACATATTATATATAGAGGGTGATGTTCTTGGGGACAATATTATGGAAGTGGAAGAGGAGGTAGATGAAGATGAAATGGGAGATATGATACTGCATGAAGAGTTTGACAGAGCACTGAAAGACCTAAGTCGAAACAAGGGCCCTGGAGTAGACAACATTCCATTAGAACTACTGACAGCCTTGGGAGAGCCAGGCCTAACAAAACTCTACCATCTGCTGACCAAGAAGTATGAGACATGCGAAATTTCCTCAGACTTCAAGAAGAATATAGTAATTCCAATCCCAAAGAAAGCAGGTGTTGACAGTTGAGAAAATTACCGAACTATCAGTTTAATAAGTCACAGCTGCAAAATACTAACGTGAATTCTTTACAGACAAATGGAAAAACTGGTAGAAACCGACCTCGGCGAAGATCAATTTGAATTCAGCAGAAATGTTGGAACACATGAGGCAATACTGACCCTACGACTTATCTTAGAAGAAAGACAAGGGAAAGGCAAACCTACGTTTCTAGCATTTGCAGACTTAGAGAAAGCTTTTGACAGTGTTGACTGGAATACTTTCTTTCAAATTCTGAAGGTGGCAGGGGTAAAATACAAGAAGCAAAAGGCTATTTACAATTTGTACAGAAACCAGATGGCAGTTATAAGAGTCGAGGGACATGAAAGTGAAGCAGTAGTTGGGAAGGGAGGGAGACGGGGTTGTAACCTCTCCCTGGTGCTATTCAATCTGTATAGTGAGCAAAGGCTAAAGGAAACAAAAGATAAGTTCGGAGTAGGTACTAGAATCCATGGAAAAGAAATAAAAACTTTGAGGTTTGCCGATGACAATGTAATTCTGTCAGAGACAGAAAAGGATTTGGAAGAGCAGTTGAACGGAATGGACAGTGTCTTGAAAGGAGGGTATAACATAAACATCAACAATAGCAAAACGAGGATAATGGAATGTAGTCGAATTAAATTGGGTGATGCTGAGGGAATTAGATTAGGAAATGAGACACTTAAAGTAGTAAAGGAGTTTTGCTATTTGAGGAGTAAAATAACTGATGATGGTCGAGGTAGCGAGGATATAAAATGTAGGCTGGTAATGGCAAGAAAAGCGTTTCTGAGGAAGAGAAATTTGTTAACATCGAGTATTGATTTAAGTGTTAGGAATTCGTTTCTGAAAGTATTTGTATCGAGTGTAGCCATGTAGGGAAGTGAAACATGGACGATAAATAGTTTAGACAAGAAGAGAATAGAAGCTTTCGAAAGATGGTGCTACAGGACAATTCTGAATCACATAATTAATGAGGAGGTATTGAATAGAATTGAGGAGGAGTTTGTGGCACAGCTTGACTAGAAGAAGTGGTCGGTTGGTAGGACATGTTCTGAGGCATCAAGGGGTCACCAATTTGGTACTGGAGGGCAGCGTGGAGGGTAAAAACCGTAGATGGAGACCAAGAGATGAATACACTAAGCAGATTCAGAAGGATGTAGGCTGCAGTAGGTACTGGGAGTTGAAGAGGCTTGCACAGAATAGAGTAGCATGGAGAGCTGCATCAAACCTGTGTCAGGACTTAAGAACACAACAACAACATCCTACACATGAGCAAAACTACCTAAAATCAGAACATGACTTCTACGTTCGAGAGGGACGCTACTAGGACTGTGTTGATGCTACTGTAAATCACAATAACATTGTTACATCTCTTTTGGCTACTGATCATAATATTTACTTCTTCATAAGATGTTGCTGTTTCTCTGTGTGCAATTTCGTGGAGCAGGACATGCATGGTAACTCATTGTATCAACTAACAAACCTCACTGTTTGGTATCCGCCCCCAAAAACAACCCAACAACCAACTAACAAAATTATTCATGTCGTTTTTCCTCACTCTGTTCCCTAATGAGGCATTGCCACATCATCCAAAATCGCTACTACTACAAATAAACGCTACTGACATGGGAAATCTGTTCAGGATACGCACGTTTCCACCTTAAAAGACGTATAACATTCGTCAATTTCCCAACAGACAGAACAGCAGCCACCCGACTTGATTGGTTTATAAGCAGTTCGAGCGGTGGCTGTATATCGACGATACCTTCATGATAAGGAACAGTTCAGTTACTTCCCAGGACACCACAATAGTTTCCATACCAACATAAATTCACGACGCAGGCAAAACAAGGACCGACAACTATCCTTTCTAGATGTGCCGGTTACAGGAAAAGGGGAGGAACCTAGTACACACAGCGAACAACATGGAACTATACATGCATAAGCCGTCAAATCATCAAAAAGAGAAATGATCAGCACACTCAAGACGAATATATGAGATGCAACATCTACAGAGTTTTCTGATGGGCAATGGGTACTCCACCCACTGTTCGAGAAGCGCCACGTCAGAGGAGGAAAATGTTGGATACAGCCTTTCTACAATATATCCCTGCAGTGATCAACGGTAGTCCTGGGTAGTGGACGGTAGTTCATAGTCTGCTCCATTCCTGTTCTGCCCACAACTGTGTGTTAAGTGTCCTCCGCCTGTAGGGTAGGAAACCTCTCTCAGTTGTGGAGGCTCTGTGTAACATTAAAAAAAAAATTCTAACATGACGGGTGTCTTACGAAATATAGTAGGAGTGAAGAGTGGAGTTTGCTGCATCAGTGTTATTGGTCGTGATAGCACTGTCTTGTACAAACTGAGAGGGGGAATTAGGGTCATATGTGTCTGTCGTCAGTAAAAAGTGATCGAGAGCTTACATTTTTGAACATGTATTTAACTACAATGCGTAGTGAAGTATCTAACATGTCAGAATGCAGTGTAGGACTTGCGAAAACAGGCTGGCACACTGCTTGTGACCACTTATCGATGTGCTGAAATAGATAGATAGCTTAACCACAAGGGGATAGGAAGCTGTCTAGTATACTTTGGTGCAGACGTGTCTGTCCGAGAATTAATCCAAATGAACGTGCTGCACAGTTATCTATCAACTTTCATACTCCCGTATACAGGAATGATGCCGTAGTCAGTAAATTCGTATGATCTGGGTGTTAAGTCTACGATAGTTATGCATGCAAATATACGTTGGAAATGAGTAGCAATAGGCTCGAATGTCCTTACACAAACTCATCTGACTTGGCTGTCCAAATATAACATGCCACTGTGATTGCTCGATTTAAGAAAACACTATGGAAGTATCAAAACTACGAAAAAAGGACGTCCACTCTCAGTTGTTCAGTCTGTGGGGTTTGATAAATAGCAGTCTGTCATCGATTCTGATTTATTGGAGGACATGTATGCTAAATCATTTCGATGAAGTGACGAAGTCGAGATACCTTGTGGGGGTGAGATGTCTGGGGCTGATGTGATGTTTTCGTAGAAGTTAGGTTGACCCTCCAAAGTTACTCTTTCTATTACAGGTGTGGCAGTTCTACCTGCTTTGGTATAGGCTGACTATTTGGCAGGAATGTACATAACATAAATAAAAGCTGCGAGGGAGTTTCAATTCTAATAACACCCTTTATTCCTCGACAGATATGTGATGTAGTGCGAGGATTTTTGTGACTGGGAAGTGCGAAACGATACTCAGCCGTTGTGAGTTTCTACTTACCACAATTTTTCAGACACTGTGCAACTATAAATGATAATCGAAAATGGTATGCTGTTAGAATGTAAAGTTTCTGTGTTTAGTGTTCCGACATGAACAAAGAAAATGATGTGGGTGGGACTATGTCTGGTCTTAAGAGAAAAATTGACTTTTTAATAGAATGGCACTTATCAGAGGTAAGTTGGAGTTAAATAAACTGCTCTAATTAGTTTGAGATGTCCCCTTTGAAAAAATTATACATGACTGTGCTTAAACTGACACATAATATTTTTTTTGCGCAACGCACTCTGACTTTCTATAATTCCTAAAAAAGAATGGCCCGGACTAAATTAACCTATATGTTTGACAAATCACTTACCTCACAAAAATCACTGTTCCTCGAACTACTGCAATACAGCGAGCGACACTACTGCCAGCTAAATAAAAGATTCAAACTACTGAGCAAACCCAGAAGCAGAGAAAATAGTACACTAAAGACAACAATGCAGATAAGGGGAATGTCTATTCACGTCTTAATGTCTATGTAATTAAAGTGGTGACCCACAAGTTATTCTACGAGAAATATTACCAAGTAGTTGAAAAGAAAATTATGTATGCAAGTGCTGTGAAGGGGAAATGTCTTCTTGTGCTCCTTCGTTTTTTTTTCTTGAAGTAGATCATAAAGTTATTATTTACTGGATCTGTAGGCATAAAATATCTATATTAGTACATCCATTAAATTTTATCGTAACCAATAATGCAGTGCAGCTAGAAACTAGATATTAAACAAAATAGCAAAGCAAGGTGTGAAACGTCATTCACTAGCCATATGGCGTGTCATAATGTAGTAAACAATCTTTCAACTAGCAAGACAATAGACGTGAAATGTTTCTCATCATTTCATTTCAGTAAATATCATAACTTAAGAGCTCCACAGTGGGATTGTGGTGCAGTGGAGTATACAAGTCAGCTGTAGGACAATCCAGCAGTAGGATAACACCACCACAAACACATTTCCCACCGAAATAAATAAATGTAGACTGTACCTTCCTCTCCAGCAGCTCAGCACAGGCTGAATCTTTTTCCTGCCAACTCACAAGTGGGAAAGTGGGGGAGTGAGGTTGTAAACTGCACCCTGTGGTGGTGGCATTGTCAACTAGAGGTCTAAAATTTGAAACACCCACCATTTTTAATTTCCCACCATTTTTTAATATTTGTACAATGTTTTAATTTCACGCCATTTTGAATTTAATTAATTTCCATAATTAATTGAATTAATCTGCATATCAATTTATTTGCGATGTTGCCACTTGTATGCCCCTGGGAGAGGAAATGGGGAGACCACCGAAGAAGAGCCGTCATCTTGGATAAATTTGGCAACAATGCAGACTGTGCCATCACAAAGGCAGTTTCACTAGTTTCAGTAGCTGCCGTTGATGCCCTCTGTTCTGGCTATCAGGAGTACTTCCACCTGGTGCAGAGGTTACAGGGAGCTTCTGATGTGGACACAAAAATAATTTCTTAAAGACAAATGTGTAAGGAACGAACTTATATCATCAGATTTAGCATCACCTTTTATTTTACTTGTGAGAAAAATCAAGTGTATTGAAAGAGGGCTACCCCTTAAGAGGTATAAACTTGCATAAAAGTTTAACACAACAAAGCATGTACTGTAATCCTAAACTGGGTGTTTGTCTTGAGGCAGTGTAATGACAGGGAGCAAATAGCAGCGTAATGGCAGTGCGCAAATACTCATATCATATTCATACAGCATTTGAGAATGAGAGCATTTAACAACTTCAAACAATCTCCGCATTTAGCTTCACACCTTTAGTAATCTTTTTCTCGATGACTACTCTCACAAAATGATGAAAAGAAACAACTTTATCGCTGACAACGTTTTCGCTGTTCATGCAACCAAACTTCAGCGTTAGACATGGGGCATTAATTTATCAATTATTTCCGACTAACTATTTGCTGGCAATCCATACACTATCACTGAATATACCTGCAATGTTATATCATTGTATGACACATGGTTCAGGAGATATACATTGAGGCGCGATAAAAACTAATTTCTGGTTAAAATAGAGATCAAATTACCTAGACTATATTCATCACGAATTGTTTACAGAAGAATGGAAAAACTTTTAGAAGCCGACCTCAGGAAAGATCAGTCTGGATTCCAGAGAAATGTAGGCAATACTGACACAATGATTTATCTTAGAAGACAGTTTAAGGAAAGGCAAACCTACATTTATAGAATTTGAACACTTAGAGGAAGCTTTTGATAATGTTGACTCAAACACTGTCTTTCAAATTTCATGAAGGTAGCAGGGGCAAATTACAGGGAGCAGAGGCTATTTACAACCTATACAGAAACCAGGCAGCTGTTATCAGAGTTGGGGTTGTGAAAGGGAAGCAGTGGTTTAGAAATGAGTGAGTCGGGATTTTAGCCCATCCTCGATGTTACTCAAAATGGTTCAAATGGTTCTGAGCACTATGGGGCTTATCTTATCATCAGTTCTCTAGACTTAGAACTATTTAAACCTAACTAACCTAAGGACATCACACATATCCATGCCTGAGGCAGGATTCGACTGTAGCAGCAGTGCGGTTGCAGACTGAAGCACCTAGAATCGCTCATCCAAAACGGCCGGTGATGTTATTCAGTCTGCACATGGATCAAGGAGTAAAGGAAATCAAAGAAATATTTGGAGTAGGAATTAGAGCTCAGGGAGAAGAAATAAAACCTCGAGGTTTGCTAATTATATCATAATTCTATCAGAGAGAGCAAAGTACTTGGAGGAGCAGTTGAAAAGAATGGACAGTGTGTTGGAACATCAACGAAAGCAAAACAAGGATATCGGAATGTAGTCAAGTTAAATCAAGGGATGCTATGGAAATTAAAATACAAAACGAGACGCTTAAAGTAGTAGATGAGTTTTTTTATTTAGGCAGCAGAATAATTAATGATAGCCTTATTAGAGAGGATATAAAATGTAGACTGGCAATGCCTAGAAAAACATTTCTGAAAAAGAGAAATTTGTTAACATCGAATATAGACTTACGTGGTATGAAGTATTTGCCGAGAGTAGCTGTATGGAGTGTAGCCATGTATGGAAGTGAAACATGAACAAGGAACCGTTTGCACAAGAAGTGAACAGAAGCTTTTGAAATTTGTTGATAGAGAATAAAGCTGAAGATTAAATGGGTAGATCATGTAACTAATGAGATTGTACTGAACAGAACTGGGGAGACAAGAAATGTGTGTCACAACTTGACTAAAAGGAGGAATCCGTTGACAGGAAACATTCTGAGACATCAAGGAATCAGCAATTTAGTATTGGAGTGAAGTTTGAGTGGAAGGGTGATGAGGGGGAGACTCATTGATGGAGATCAAGAGATGGATACAGTAAGCAGATTCAGTAAAATGTAGGTTGCAGCAGTTATACGGTGATGAAGAAGCTTGCACAGGTTATAGTAGCATGGAGAGCTGCATCAAACCTGAAAATCAGAACCAAAAAAAACAACCTATTCATCCAGTGTTTCACAACGAGAGCACTTAGAGACTTGCAACAAACTTTAAGCATAATTTCAAACATTTACTTAGCTTTTTCTCTCTTACATGCTTAAATTCAAATATTTAACACGTTACCTCATTTGTAAACTAATCAGACTTTTGAAGCTGTTTCACAGATGCTAGTTTACGTCTTACAAGAGAAATTCACATTTCAAAAAATATACAATGTTTATCAAAATGCATCATCCGATTAAAAAAAAAATCATAGTATGTCATTTGAGATACGTGCATGAACAACGTAATGTTGGAAAGAGCAAATTCTCGAGTAATGCATAGTACCTGTAAGGTAGCAGCAGTGTGCGCCCACTTCACTTCTAGTAAAAATGGAGTCGGCACAACAGAAAGCGCTTCGTGTTCTACGTTTAGCGCAATGCAGGTCAGTAATAACTATTCAGTGTTACTTTCGTAGTAGGTATGGTGTGGATCTTCCTAAGCACAAAGCATTAGACGATGGCATGAACAATTCCGAGAAACAGGTTGTTTGTGTAAAGGCAAATCGCAGGGCCATCCTCGAGTGTCTAACATAGACGTCGAACGCATCCGCCATATTTTCACAAGGAATCCGCAGAAATCCGTTCGCCGTGCAGCTCGACATTTCAACATGCTCCCAATGTTCGTTTGTTGCGCGTTGCTTCGACGTTTACACATGAAATCATATCAAATTCAGCTACTAAAAGCTCTTCGTGAAGCTGACAAAAAGCAACCTATGGAGTTCTATAATTTCGTTCTTTGAAAGATGGAGGACAACAGTAGTCTTCCACGCTTAGTGTTTAGTGGCGAAACAACATTCCATTTAAATGGAAAGGTGAACCGTCATAGTGTGGGGATATGGGATACATAACAACTACTAGAAGTTATACAACATGAGAGGAACTCTCTAAAATTTAATGTATTTTGTGAAATTTCACAGAAAAGGTGAATGGTCCATTTTTCTTTGCCGAGAAGACTGTTACACGAAGCACATATCTCGGTAGGCTTGAGAACTTTCTTTTCCCACAGTTGGAAACAGATTCGAACGTATTCATTTACGAACATGATGGGGCATCGCCACACTGGCATCTGGAAGTGCGGGAATTTTTAAATCAAAGGATTACTGAACAATGGCGTGGTCGCACTGGACTAAATGATTCAACCTTACATTCAGTACTGTTTTCCTGGGGGAACGCTGGGGGATGCGTATCCCTAAACGTTTTCGTCGACAAAGTAATTTTTTTACGATATCGAGAACTTGGAAGAGTACCAAAGATTTATTTCACGGACGCAAATTTTTTATTTCATTTTTTCTCTCTATTACAACCCTCATTCTTGGTATGTTTACTCTTCCTCCATCTCCATATATTCTTCGTAGTCCTGGTAATCCACAGAATTTGACACTTAAAACACAGACCTCAAAGACCGCACCTTACTCTCTTACTTTACTCCTACTACTGCCTAGGAGTAAATTTTGGCCTTATTTCCCCCATAACTTACTAACGTACTAGCGTACTCTTAAGTGGTGCTCTCCACGAGTAATGGACTAAACAGATTTACTTCGGAAGTAAATGAAAGAAAAATTTGCTACTGGAGCAATTTACTCATATAGTTCAGTACCAGGGGCGATTTTAGAAGTCGGTCAAGGGGGGGGGGGGCTAATAGGGGGAGGAGGTTTGGGGGAATGGAGTATCACTTAACAAAGGGAGAGTTGCGGTCCTCCACCGACAAATTGGTGAAGTTTGGTGTTGCTTAAAGTGGTTTTTGGTAACTGTTTTGGAGTTCAGGATAAAAAATTTGTATTAATAAGTAATAAGACGCCCACTTTAAGTTCAATGATATTTATTGGTTTGGATAGTAAGCAATTTGTCGCTCTTATTCCTTTGTTAAAATGTGTTTGAAATAGATTGCCATCTATATTGCTACACAATTATAAAAAAAGATTGAATCCGTTGGAGTCATATGTTCGCTGATTTCTGAAGTCGTTTTATCCAATGTAATATAAATTGGGGGGAGGGGGGGAGAGGGGCAGCTATAGCTCCCATAGCCGCCCCTCCCTTTCCACAGCCTGCTTTCAGTACTATCGACAGAAGTCGCCTATTTCCTTCTCTCTTAGCAACTTACTTCTTCAGTTTCACTTACTCCAGGTTGGTGTTCGCCACCCTGAAAATTTATGGTTTTGAGCCCAGGCAGCTATTACCAACAGAAATTGATGTTTACTTTGCCATTTATGTCTTGAATCCTGTGCCTTGGTCGTGGTTGGTACAACAATGAAGCACTGTTTGATGTAGATGTATGGAGCTTAGCGATAAAGCTCTCGCTATTTAGGCGGAAGAGGGTGTTAGTTTTCGGTTTTAACCTGGCTCGAGGTAACATTTTTCCCATCTTCTGTGCAAGAGCCACTAGCAGAAAGACTGACCATCATAAAAGAAATCCCAAGACAACTTCTCCCTGAAAATTTCGACGCTACCTCGATTCTGTGCCCTGCTGATCTAAAGGTGAAAAACTGCTGAATTGCATACTTGTTAGTGCCTGCTTTCCCTGCTTCTGTCACCTGTATCGGCACCATTGTAGCACTAAATGATCTGTTAATGTATTTTGTCTTCTATCCACCCCTACTACTATGTTTGCTGACTTAAATTGTAGTCCTGAAACACTGCAATATGACTGTGGACTGATTGTGACGTCGCAACTAGTGCCCGATTGCCCATTTGCCTATTAAAAGCTTTACTTCAGAACCTATGTGGCCTGCAATGTAAGCAGGTAGAGTATTATACGGTCAGTAACTGACCAGTTGTGTCCTGCAGACTGACGTCACGACAATCTGTCGCAGCTGCACGCGTGAAAGCAGTGGAGTAGCGCTGGCAGCCCACTTACATTATACGAAACTAAAAATATCAATAACTAATAAAGGAATAACCTGAGGAATTTTGGATTTGATGTACATCCTTCTGTTGTGAAAAAAAAAAACAATATGTCAAAGTCTGAGATAAAAAATAGTTGTGTTTTGGAAGTTGGAAGTTAGTAAAATTCCATGAAAAAAACGTAATTTTCCGACAGTCAAGAATTTAAATAAATACAGGGATGCAATGGTTCACTTTCAGTGACTGGTGGTGGTGGTTAGTGTTTAACGTTCCGTCGACAACTAGGTCATTAGAGACGGAGCGCAAGCTCGGGTTAGGGAAGGGTTGGGAAGGAAATCGGCCATGCCCTTTCAAAGGAACTATCCCGACATTTGCCTGAAACGATTTAGGGAAATCACGGAAAACCTAAATCAGGATGGCCGGAGACGGGATTGAAGCGTCTTCCTCCCGAATGCGAGTTCAGTGTCCTTCAGTGACTATGTACGATGATCTGATAACACTTTCAGTGTTCATATACAAATTTGGAAAGTTTTTAGTTTCAGAAAACCTCTGTGACTTTCCTGTAATAATAATTTCAAGAATTCTAAGTAAATATGTGTATTGTGTGTTATGGTGCGTGTGAATGGGAATGCGTGCGTGAGATTATGTGGAACGTTCGGTATTATTAAAAATCATTCATGTAATTCTCTACAGGAACTGGCAAGTGTTCCAACTCTGTAACGTGGGAACGAATCCACTAGTGGTTCCCCTACTAGTGAATGTCGGATGTCCAAGTATGTATGCTTATGTATAAGACAGCCAGAACATTCACGACTACATAATAAATTTCCAGATGTAGAGTAAAGCTTATAGTTCATTTTGTTTTGTTTATTTAATTAGACAATTTTGTGTTACTTAATTTGATGACGTCAATGAGCCTAGAGAAGTGGTTGGTGCTTGCTAGATTTTGGCGCGAGCCGCGCCCTAGAAGTGAGTTCTCATTGGTCGTTAAGCCAATGAGAAGCGAGACGGTTGGCCGCCTAGTGATGAGATATAGGTTTGAGTGTGAGAGAGTGAGAGGGGAGTCGCGAGCTAGCTTTGATTGGAGGCGGTTATGCTGGATGTGACTTTTCGCATTATGTGTAAGATGAAGTCTTGGGATGACTTCCGCGTTATGGTCCAGTGTTAATGGTATCTGGTAGCGACCAAAAACTGTTTATGAAAACTTTAGTGTTGTGATAGTTCGTTCCGACATAAAATCGCGAGTGAACTTTGAATTATATAGCGTGGCGGTACCGAGTATATTCTTACTGAGTATTTTATGGCGAGCATAAACTTTTACTAAAGACAGCCACTGAATATCGTGTGCAGAAGTGATTGGCCGATCATTGACTGTGTTACAAGTAATTGATTTCGGAATTTGGGAAGGTAAAAGTTCTGGCTGTTTTAGGTATGGTGATAACTGTGAGGAGAAACTTTGGTAATTTTCGTAAATGTGGGCTGATGATCTTGCTTAACAGCAATAAAGATCTATTGAAGATTTAAATTTGAACTTCTTGTTTAAAGTACGAGTTACATCCACTTTCCGAATCATTTCTTTAAGTACATAGAAAATTTTCAGCAAATTTTACTTATAGCGGCCTCCGGTGTGTAGCTATGAGGTTACAGTTTCCTCAACACTGCTTTTCTGTGATCTCGTAAGTAGCTGCAGTCAGGAGTTTACGTGCGAAGATCTACCGCTGTAAAGAGGTAGGTGAACAAAAATTATAAAAGAAATTGCATTGCAGCAGCAACGTATAATCCGTCGCAATTGGTACATCGCACGTAGAAAAAATCCGTAGCATGATCTTAGACCGTTTCTTGCTAATTTGTGACAATTCAGGATACTATGATTTATCAAAAAAGTATTTTTGTAATGTTATCGTGCTAAATAGTTTTTTTAGTTTATTGAACACTGGTTGAGTATGTTGTTATTGTTGTTATGATCTTCAGTCCGAAGACTAGTTTGAAGCAGCTACAATATCCTGTACAAGTGTCTTCATCTCCGAAGAAACATGACATAGTTCTTCTTAACAACACACGCACTGCAGTATCGAATTTATCCGCCGATACCAGGCAGCAACTTTAAGTTAAAATGTTCCGAGCGGGAATTATATAAAGCGTGCATGAGTACAGATTATGACGTAGGAACGACGTCATATGAATTTTTGGATCTGGCCTACGTCGTGCACAGACAACCAGAGCTGTTAATGGGAGAACTCGCGTAAAGCGGGAAATAGCGAATCCAGTCCCGGTTTGGCACAAATTTTCATTGTCATCGTTCCCTTGTTGTTCATATTCATAACTGCGAATTCATTTTATGTATCCATGCCCGAAGGAACATTCCATCGTTCTTCTGAACAACAA
The DNA here is from genome assembly GCF_023897955.1 of Schistocerca gregaria. NCBI lineage: Eukaryota > Metazoa > Arthropoda > Insecta > Orthoptera > Acrididae > Schistocerca > Schistocerca gregaria. The sequence goes on from NC_064931.1 coordinate 544,720,287, forward strand.
AAGCACTGCAATATAGTTATGGTTTAGGTCTGGCTTGATGTATTTTAATCACATACTGAATGAACTTTTCTAGAGCTTTTCTAGGTACTCTTTGCGGTATGGGGGAGTAGCCATGTATGTGAAAAACGGTATCCCATTTGAGTCAATTGATGTTTCAAAGTACTGCACTGAAAAGGTGTTTGAATTTTGTGCAGGTGTGGAGCTTAACTTCTTACTGTTGTTATTTATAGATCCCCAGACTCCGAGTTCACAACATTTTTGCTAAAGCTAGAGGAGGTTCTTGGTTCACTTTATAGGAAATACAAAAAGTTTGTTATATGTGGTGATTTCAATATTGATTGTATAATTGATTGAGCAAGGATGCTGGTAGAACTCCTTAATTCATATAATCTTATGCAAACCATATTCTTTCCGACGAGAGTGCAAAGGAACAGTAGAACAACCATAGACAATATTTTTGTTCATCCCTCATTACTGGAAGGGCATTCTGTTAGCAAAAAGGTGAATGGCCTTTCAGATCATGATGCACAAATTTTAACTCTAAAAGATTTTTGTGCTGCATCACGTGTTAAATATAGTCATCAGTTGTTTAGGAAAGCAGATTCAGTTGCTGTAGAGACATTTGTAAACCTCATCAAGGAACAAGAGTGGCAAGATGTTTATAGCTCTGATACAGTAGACGATAAATATAATGCTTTTCTCAAGACTTTTCTAATACTCTTTGAAAGTTGCTTTCCATTAGAACGTTCAAAACAGGGTACTAGCACAAACAGAAAGCCTGGGTGGCTGACTAGAGGGATAAGAATATCTTGTAGAACAAAGTGGCAATTATATCAAAATGTTAGAAACAGTCACAATCTAAATGCAGCAGCACATTACAAACAGTATTGTAAGGTGCTTAAAAATGTTATTAGGAAGGCAAAAAGTATGTGGTATGCAGATAGAATAGCTAAGTCTCAGGATAAAATTAAAACCATATGGTCAGTCGTAAAGGAAGTGGCTGGTTTGCAGAGACAGGTCGAGAATCAGTGCGTAGTGGGATTGTCCGTGTTACTGATAAGTCGCATATATGTGCAGTATTTAATAATCACTTTCTGGGTATAGCAGGTGAACTAAATAGATACCTAGTCCCAACAGGGAATCATATAGCGCTCGTAGAAAAAAGTGTTCCGAGACTGATACCTGAAATGCTCCTCCATGATACTGACAAGAGGGAGATTGAGTTAATAATTAAATCACTAAAGACCAAGAACTCTCATGGATATGACGGAGTATCTAGCAGAATACTGAAGTATTGTTCCGTGTATGTTAGCCAGGTACTTAGCCATATCTGCAAATTTTCCTTTAGGAGTGGTCAGTTTCCTACCCGATTAAAGTACTCGGTAGTGAAGCCACTTTATAAAAAGGGAGACAGGGATAATATTGACAATTATAGACCTATTTCTATGCCATCGGTGTTAGCTAAAGTTATCGAGAAGGTTATATATACAAGGTTACTGGAGCATTTAAATTCACATAATTTGCTGTCAAATGTACAGTTTGGTTTTAGAAATGGCTTAACAACTGAAAGTGCTATATTCTCTTTTCTCAGTGAGGTTTTCGACAGGATTAAATAAAAGATTGCGAACATTAGGTGTTTTCTTTGATTTAACGAAGGCTTTTGACTGTGTTAACCACAAAATATTACTGCAGAAGCTGGACCATTATGGAGTAAGGGGAGTAGCTTACAATTGGTTCGCCTCTTACTTTAAGAACAGAAAGCAGAAGGTAATTCTCCGCAATATTGAAAGTGGTAATGATTTTTAGTCCCAATGGGGCACTGTTACGTGAGGCGTTCCCCAAGGGTCGGTGCTGGGGCCACTGCTGTTTCTTATTTATATAAATGATATGCCTTCCAGTATTACAGGGGATTCAAAAATATTTCTGTTTGCTGATGACACCAGCTTGGTAGTGAAGGATCTTGTGTGTAATATTGAAACATTATCGAATAATGTAGTTCATGAAATACGTTCATGGCTTGTGGAAAATAATTTGATGCTAAATCACACTAAGATTCGGTTTTTACAGTTTCTAACTCACAATTCAACAAGAACTGATATTTTAATCAGACAGAATGGGCATATTATAAGCGAGACAGAATAGTTCAAGTTCCTAGGCGATCTGATAGATAGTAAGCTGTTGTGGAAAGCCCATGTTCAGGATATTGTTCATAAACTAAATGCCGCTTTATTTACCATTAGAACAGTATCTGAAATAAGTGACATTTCAACACGAAAAGTAGTCTACTTCGCATATTTTCATACGCTTATTTCATGTGGTATTATTTTTTGGGGTAATTCTTCTGATTCAAAAAGGGTATTTTTGGCCCAAAAACGGGCTGTTTGAGCTATATGTGGTGTAAGTTCGAAAACCTCTTCTCGATCCCTATTCAATAGTCTGGGAATTTTGACATTGCCCTCACAGTATACATTTTCTTTAATGTCGTTTGTTGTTAGCAATATTAGCTTATTCCCAAGAGTTAGCAGCTTTCACTCAGTTAATACTAGGCAGAAATCAAATCTGCATGTGGAATGCACTTTCTTGACTCTTGTGCAGAAAGGAGTATAGTATTCTGCTGCATCCATTTTCAATAAGCTACAACAAGAACTCAAAAATCTTAGCAGTAGCCCAAACACTATTAAGTCTAAACTAAAAAGTTTCCTCAAGGCTCACTCCTTCTATTCTGTCGAGGAGCTCCTGAAAGAGCTAAAAAATTAAGCAAATTCCAGTGTTACATTTTTGATTTTCTTTATTTAAATTAACGACTTGTCGCCTGAATATGTTTCTTATATTTCATTTTATCTGTTTGTACAATCTACAACTGAGTATGTTTCTTATATTTCATTTTATCTGTTTCTACAATCGTGTTACAATTTCATGTACTGACTCGTTCCATGACCATGGAGATTTCTCCTTAATGTGGTCCCACGGAACAATAAATAAATAAATAAAATACTGTGTCCTGTCTATGCAATAATAACTTAGTTGACGACTCCTTAGAAATTATGTACTTTGGCAGTTATATTTTAAAATTTTGTACATCGCTGAATGCTGAAGGATAAAATAAACAGCCAATCCGTTGGAAAAACGGGGGTTTATTTCAACTCCTTGGCCATTTTTTCAAAGCTTATAAAAACATCTTTTTCAGAAGTGGTGGCAAGTGTGTTACATGTCGTAGAGGAGGTACGTTGACATATAGCCAATTGGCGTCAGTAACATATAAAATCCCCCCCCCCCCCCCCCCCATATTTTAAAAAGTTGTATGACACGATAGTCGTCACTGAGCAGCGCTACACCAACGTACGGCTAATACAATATCGTCGCGTACGTAGAAACTGTCGTGTGTGGCAGGTCATTACATATTGTGATTTTGTTTGTTTTCTTTCTTAGAAGTAGTTTAGACATGAAAAATTGAGCAGAAAAGAATTCATTTAAAATCATCGATAGATTATATTTGAATATCGATAGTGACGACCAAAATGAGTATTTACTGGTAATTATTATTAAAACGATATATTTTGTATTTACGTTTCGTGTTCTAGTGTTAAGAACTGAACCAAAATTCAATTTCTGAAATGTAAGATTATAATTTAAATGTAAATGAAGTTTGTACGGTCTGTAGATCCGGAAGCCAAAGTAATTATTGAGACTGTAAGTACGCTATTGTTAACGGGTAGCAGGAAAGAAGAAAACGGTGTGCATTACATATCATCTAAAGAAAATAGTTAAACATTGTAGTACCGGTACTACTGACCGATGAAGAACTATGATGACGTGGAGGAGTTTTAATTGGAATACGAAGAAAAATGATGAAGGTATTTATCAATGAAGACTGCGATTTGCAGTTTTTGTATGCGGTTATTACGTAACTTTTTCAACTTAAAAAATGTGTCATTGGCTGTGATGGAAATTACTGACGGCACAAATAATGACTAGTAAAGAAGTTTTGGATGAAAGTTACGCAATATAACCCCCTTCCATTTTTCGCACTTAATGTATATGTTCGCGTAATATTCACTAAAATACTTGTCAGGAACTTTTCAGTATATAATACGCGTAATCTGAAATTACGTTGCATTTTTAGTTTTACGATGAAAAGTGCGTTGATCACGGCAAAATGCGGTTAAAAATGACACGAATCTTAAGATTACGATATGCTACAGGTCAGTCTATTTAGTGAATCTTCAACCGTTATTTGGGACTCACAGTTGGCTTCGACAACTCAAAAACAAATAGTCATCTTTAAACCTAACCTACACTTTGGGCTACACCACAGACCTGTATCTCACCACTACCAATATTTAAGGGCTAGAGGTCGAATAGCACACACCGACCAATATTTGAGCTAGCATACATCAGAATAATATGAACGTGTTAATTGGCTTCAGTATCTTGGAGCGTAAAACATTAGTAAACCTTAATTACCTTGTGATTCAACAATTAGCTGCTGTAGTTTTAAATGAAAGCCTGAACGTATTGGTGATTTACTTGCCAAATCAAAATCAACAGTTACCGGTACAGTGCTTGAATTAATTTGAATTTTTGTGTACAACTATTTAATGTGCCCTCTTTTGCTGAAATATGGCTGACTATGTCGACATCCCCGTTTTTATGGAGCATATCAATTTGAAAACAACTGTAAATGTAATGCATAATTATTATTTTCTTCTTCCCAGTCACGACTACATTTACTATGCCCACGAGCGAGGTTTCTTAAAAACTAGGTAATGAAAGAATCATCGTTCTGTTGCGTAGAGTGTGAGCCATTGCAAATTATATGCCGGCTTTAGGCGTCACATACATATGGCCTTATTACTATGCCCGTTCGTTTAAAAGTGTTCATCGAGAAATTAATTTTTTATGGGTTGATTCTTAATGTTTCCAATTGGTACACAGTCTTATTCACTATTCACATGTTTATCATTGTGCTATTTTATACTGACATACTCCACTGTATTAATAGTGCAAGGCGAAGTATTTTCAGTTTTCAAAACGTACTAGGTTGCTGTTAGACTATAGCCTTTAGATACTCTTCAACGTATGACAGAATCTTGAAATCTTCAATATGTATTAGAAATAGGGCAAGTTTGCAGGGTGGATTTTTATCATCGTGACTGCTTCGTCACTTCTTATCTGCCAGTGTACAGGGTGATTCAAAATCCGTATTACAGGCTTCTCGCGAGTGTAGCGGGGACTTGGTTTTGATGAGAAACACACGCCCCGAAATATACCGTTTGGATATAAAATAAGTTTTAAGATCGGACCGCTTTCACACTTACCACTTCACGTTACGGACGCTCATGTTATGACCTGACAGTCTGGCGACCCCTGAACAAGCTGGTGACGAAATCGTCTCTGCGCTGCTGTGTTTTGATAGCCGCGCGCGCACTTGTGCCAAAATTGTCGTTTTCTGTGCATTCTCCTCACCCCATTTGCTTCCAGTATTTCGCACACAAACATGACACCAACGCCTTTGCGCATGATTGTTAGCGAAGACGATATTGATAATGATGTTCATGTAGAAGAAGTGGAAGAAACACAAACACTTTTCAATAAAAATTTGCAGGATTATTCGAAGATAAACACGAAAGTTAAAGAATAGAAAGAAATCCATCGAATAATATTTTCTTGGAACAACATGTGTTCAGTTGGAACACATTCGTATATTTTGAGTTCCGTAAACCACTGGGTAAAAACGGAACTGATATAGTATCAGTTCGTTGACCGTCAGTCAGTCTGTTCGTACGCTATCAGCCGTTTTTCTAACAGGGGAACCTCCCCATCGCACCCCCTCAGATTTAGTTATAAGTTGGCTCAGTGGATAGGCCTTGAAACACTGAACTCAGATCAATCGAGGAAACAGGAAGAAGTTGTGTGGAACTATGAAAAAAATAAGCAAAATATACAAACTGAGTAGTCCATGGGCAAGATATGCAACATCAACGATAACGTGAGAACAGGAGCGCCGTGGTCCCGCGGTTAGCGTGAGCAGCTGCGGAACGAGAGGTCCTTGGTTCAAGTCTTACCTCGAGCGTTATTTAGTTTCTTTATTTTCGCAAAGTTATGATCTGTCCGTTCGTTCATTGACGTCTCTGTTCACTGTAATAAGTTTAGTGTCTGTATTTTGCGACCGCACCGCAAAACCGTGCGATTAGTAGATGAAAGGACGTGGCTCTCCAATGGGAACCGAAAATATTTGATCGCAAGGTCATAGGTCAACCGATTCCTCCACAGGAAAACACATCTGATATATTATATACGACACTGGTGACGACATGTGCGTCAAATGACAGGAATATGTTGTCAACCCACCTAACTTGTAAACTTGGCGAATGGGTAAAAAGATTCTTCTACCTTGTCCGATTTAGCTTTTCTTGTGGATGTGATAATCACTTCCAAAAAAGTAATGAAAACATAAGAGTTTTCCACATAAAATTCAACAAATGAGTGCCACAGTTTCACAGTCGCACAGTTTTCCCTGTGCTCTGTCAAAACATATGTTTTTTTTTTACGTTTTCAAATATTTCCGTGTGTTGACTGTCAAATCCTGCATATGTCCAAGCAAATCTGAACATGTCCTGGAATTTTGGAGGGCGAAGTTGGTTATGTGTGAGTGCCTGAACTCGATAATTGTCTGAAAATAAAAAATTAAGCTTTTCACTTGAGGGAAGACTTTAACCAAGGACCTTTCGTTACGCAACTGCTCACGCTAACCACGGGACCACGACGCTCCTCAGCTCACACTCCCCTGATGTTGCATATCTTGCGCATGGACTACTCAGTCTGTATATTTCGCTTATTTTTTTCATAGTTCCACACAACTTCTTCCTGTTTTCTCGACTGATCTGTGTTCAGTTTTTCAAGGCCTATCCACTGTGCCAACTTATAACTAAATCTGAGGGGGGTGCGATGGGGAGGTTCCCTTGTAAGTTGAAATGTATATCCCCTACGTCTATGGTCCCCTGACGATTTAAAACAAAGCTTCTAAGTCAGTGTAATCAAAATATACAGCCATTGATGTCACATATTTTGATACTCGCAAACTCACTCATTAAAAACTATAGCGGTAACCTAGAATCATGAAATTTGCAAGAAGCAAGGTTTCACAGTACAAGAAAAGGAAAAAAGATGAGAAATATCAATATATAATTATATCACACAAAAAATATAATTTTTTCGTTCTAGAGAGCCCTGGAATTCTCATGATAGTTATCTTGCCACTATCGATATTGATAACAGGCAAAATTCGGTATTGTCGATACTATCTTTATGCATGATTAGTATGTACGAAACCTACCACTTATGAGGCTTTTTGCATGTTAATGTAGGTAAAATGCGAAGTAATTCATCAAACCTTCAGCATTCATTTTAAAACACTGAAAAAAATTCCTTGGATGTTTTTGAAGTTTATGAAACATTTTATATAACTTTCCACTCATGCCTGCGACTGTATAGGGGGTGCCACCCCACCTCCCCCTTTCCCATCAGTTCTTTTTTATGCTGTTTTCATTTAAATCTCATAAATTCGCAAATAATGACCATCTCCTCAAAAAATTCGTATCGACGAATGACGATTGGATTTGAAAAAAAGTATAGTGGCTGTCATCCTACGTGAGCGCACCTTACTTTGATGACGTGACGTGAACAGTGACGGAAACATATCTGTCACGGCAACAAAACTCGCTGTTTTTACGCCCAGACGAGCGCAGTTGAGTCTGCTGAGCGCTCCAGCTACCCCACCACTGCGCTACTTCAGGCAGCCGTGAGTGAGACGGCTTTATCACTGTCTAACTAACATATGTTAACACTGTGGCTATATGCTAATGGCTGCACACGCACGCGGCTTAGGAAGACGTGTTTACAACGCGGTGCGGCTAATTCTAAGACACGAGTATTGCAGAGTACTTTTATAAGCATGTGTGAATCAGATGTATGTCTATTTTCAGCTTTCTACTTTTCGGCCAAAACAGTTACTTGTATTAGGCCTACCCGATTAAATGAATACATCATATAGTGCTAATAACTAGCCAATCTTCATTGTTTATTGAAAAAGGCATACAGTCTGTTAACTTCTAAGTTGCCATAATTTCTCCCTAGTCCTGAGTCAGTAGAAGCTGGTAGAAGACGTAATGCTCCAGCCGTTTGCCATGTGTTTCCAGTTATCCGGGCCTCTTTTCTCCGTTCGCTGCTACACCGTCCTGAAATTGGCCAACATACTACAGCTACCAGCGACATATATTAAGTGTGTCTCCATGTAGAGGCATAGGCGTATAGGCGTGTGTATGAATGCGCGCACTAGTGTGTGTGTGTGTGTGTGTGTGTGTGTGTGTGTGTGTGTGTGTGTGCGTATTTCAATATAGCTCGAAAGAGGATAATTTCGAATTTTGGCAAGTTTCCTTTCTAATTGCGTTTTCCCATCAACGACTCAGTGCTTATTTAATCCAAAAGTATTTACATTCTACCAAATCTATCCTACAACATTTACATAACACATTGCACTGCTGTTACTTACACCTAGTCTCAAGTTTGAGATAATTTATCACTCCATTCAGTATTACAGTATTAACCATTAGAATTTTAATGAAACATACAGGAGAGCAATAGAAAAATCGCAGTTTCTGCCCCTATTGCACTACAAACTGTTCTAAAAATGATGTGTTTTGGGAAGATCTTTAATATGGCCTGTTACCGAAGCTGCATAATTTTTTAATACCGAAGTAGAAATTCGAAATGCACCAAATACAACATGCACTGAATCAAGATGGTAGCTGTTCGATCTGTTGCTGTCAGTTAATTACAACACAGGTCACGTTCTAGACCTCAGACTATGTTACTGATCAGTCTGTTACCACAGCCAGATTTTTTGCTTTCACATTCGTTGGCTTAACTATCTCTCAACTGAATTTAGACCTTGAGCTATGCTACAGATCACTCTGAAACCACAGCCAGATTTTTTTGCTTTCACATTCGTTGGCTTAACTAACTCTCAACTGAATTTAGACCTTGGGCTAAGCTACAGATCACTCTGAAACCACAATCAAGTTTTTCGCTTTTACATTCATTGGCTTCACCAACTGATAACTACGTTAGTTGTTATTATCACTGATGTCAATATCTGATAATCTACTTCTACTGGAAATATTTCAAAGAATCAAAAATGCACCGCCTACAGATATGATAGGAAACTGGCTAGTTTATTGAAGAATAGTGAAATTAGTTTTCAACACAGCCGTCTTTGGTAACTCCAAACGTGTCTCTGCAAGTTTATACGTGCGGGAGTTGGAAAATAAGTTTCCCCTGTCGACTGTGGTCAGAGTTGTGTGTGAAAGGAAAAAAAAAGGAGAATGAGACATTAAAGATAAGACATATCTTTATTTTTCTACATAATTTCCAAGTACATTAAGACATTTGTCATACCGCTTTATAAGCGTCAAAAAGTCTTCCAGCAAAAATTCAGGGCGTTTCATATGGAAGAAGCATTGAACGGCTTGTTTGACATCAGCGTTGCTGCCAAAGTGCCTTCTGCTGAGAGTCTTCTTCGAAACAGGAAACAGACGGAAGTCACTTGGTGCTAGATCCGGACTGTAAGGCAGATGGTGCAGGCACTCTCGAACAAGAGTTGCGTTGCCGTCGCCGTGTGTGGTCTCATATCGTCATCCAACAGCATAACACCAGATCTGAGAAGGCAAGTCCGCTTTTCCAAATCACCCCTTTCAATTTATTGAGAATGGCACAATACCATGCAGTATTGATTGTTGCATCCTCCAGAACGTGCAGCAGTAAAACTCCTGTGGCGTCCCAGAAAATGGTGAGAAGCACTTTACCTGCAGGCGGAGTGCTTCTAATCTTCTTTCGGACAGGCGATGATGGATGTTTCCACTCCATGATTGGGCCCTTCGATTCGGGCGTGTAATGGTAGACTCACGTTTCATCTTCCGTCACATTCCGAAACAGAACGTCATTGCCAGATTCATAGCAATGCACGAGCTGTTCCAGGCTGAACACCATGCATTGTTCCATGTGTGTCGGGTTCAGGTGGCGGGGCACCCATCGTGCTGACACCTCCCTGTATCGAAGACAGTCTAGGTCTCGGTATGTCCTGCACTTGCTGACGTCCATCACTGAAATTCTGGCACCATTTCCGCATCATTTGCCTCCAACATTACACCTGACCCATACATCTCACAAGGTGGTCATGAATTTCTGTGCGTGATACTCCACGTGCCCATTCACAGCGGATAACAGCTCTCACTTCCGCATTTGACCGTGACTCCAAAACGCAGCTTCTTTCCAGAGCTCCAGGACAAGACTGAGCGGCTGGTCTCCGGTTTGTGCAGGCACTGCAACAGCACAATCTGCTCGATTCTGGTCAACCTCTACCCAATCGTGTATTGGTGTCTTGCACGTGCGGGTTCACCTGCTGTGTTGTCTTTCGCCCATACCACACAACTCTGCCCACAGTCGACAGGTGAAACTTATTTTCCAACTCCCCCTCATAACTTAACTTTTTCAGTCCACCATGAAAGTAGATCACTGGTATCACAAAAAGTGGAGTTACTTTGCTTCACTTTCAGACAGGTTTTCAAACAAATTCATGTAATGCATAAGTGTTCCATAAAATGACTTTTGGAAATGAAGTTAGTCTACTCTAAAACAGTATAAAACCCATCTAATAACATAAAAGGCTTATAAGATTTATTTTAATTTTATAATGTACTGAAAATTGGAGAAAAGTAGACCCTGGAGAAGGTCAACTTAATATAAACTATATTTTAAGACAGGATAACAGCTTAGGACAATGTTATCATCTCATATATGTTGTGTCAACTTATAGGGCCACCAATAAGCCAACTTTTATGTACTTTTTGATATTAAAGGGCGAAAAATAATAAAATTTAAATATTTTCTGTAAATTTAGGATGAAACAACATAATTTAGTGTTGTTTCGTTATCAAAGAAAAGACCAGTGTTTAATTAGATATTCTGGTATGTAAAACTGGCAGTGAATAGACCAGGAAAATGTTTTGCATCAATTTATCACCATCAACCAACTCTGACACTGAGAAAATGGCTCTTTTGCTGAAACATTTTGAAGGATTTGTAAGTTCAGCTGCCTCCTCCCATTTGTTAAAAAGGGCAACTTAATTGGAGGCCTTTTCCAGTTATCAAGTGATAGCATGACAGTATTTACACTTGCACTATCTTCTTTAAAACTGCCAATAACACAAGTGTAATTAATGTGTAATTTCGAACAGTATAACCACAAAACATGCTTGCTGGTTGTCCAGATTTTTATTTATGACAGATGAAAATCCAGGATGGAATGTAACAATATGGTGAAAAGCATAGTTGCTACCACCATATAGTGGAGTTACTGAGTTGCAGATAGGCACAACAGCACAACAAAAAGACTGTCACAAAATAAACTTTCAGCCAACAAGGCTTTTGTCAGAACTAGACAACAGACACACAGACACACACACACACACACATACACACACACACACACACACACATGACCACAGTCTCTGTCAGTTAAAGTCAGACTACAAGCAGCAGTGCATGATGGGAGAGACAACTGGGTGGGGTAATGAGGAGGTTAGGGTGGGGAGAGAGGGGATAGCAAAGTAGGGGGTGTAGAACAGTAAAGTGCTGCTAATGGGATTGTGCAGGGACGAGGTGGTGAGAGGGTAGGTGCAGTTGAGATGTTAGATGGAGGGTGGGGGTGGGGGGGGTAGCAGAAAGGGAGAGGAGTAAAAACACTAGGTGCATTGGTGGAATACAGGGCTGTGTGGTGCTGGAAAGGGAACAGTGAAAGGGCTAGATGGGTAAGGACAATGACTAACGGAATTCAGGAGGGTTATGGGGACATAGGATATATTACAGGGACAGTTCCCACCGGCGCATTTCAGAAAAGCTTGTGTTGGTGGGAAGGATCCAAATGACACAGGCTGTGAAGCAGTCATTGAAGTGAAGAACATTGTGTTGGGCAGCATGCTCAGCAACACGGTGGTCCAGTTGTTTCTTGGCCACAGTTTGTCGGTGGCCATTCATGTGGACAGACAGCTATTGGTTGTCATGCTCACATAGAATGCAGCCCAGTGGTTGCAGCTTAGCTTGTAGATAACAGGACTGGTTTTACAGGGAGCTCTGCCTTTGATGGAGTAGGTGATGTTTGTGACCTGACTGGAGTAGGTGGAGGTGGGAGGTTGTATGGGACATGCCGTGAGGCATGGGGTTGGTAGCAGGGATTGTGTACGGGTGGACGAGGATATTGTGTAGGTTTGGTGGGTGGCTGGGTACTGCAGTTTGGGGGGGGGGGGGAGGAGGCATAATGGGTAGTATATTTCTCATTTCAGGGCACAATGACGAGAGACCCATTTCCCTGCAATAGACTTAGATGTCCCATAGAACCTCCCACCACCATGTTCGCTAGTCTGGTCACAAACATCACTTATCCCATCAAAGGCAGCGCTGCCTGTGACACCAGTCATGTGATCTACAAGCTAAGCTGGAATCATTGTGCTGCATTCAATGTGGGCATGACAACCAATAAGCTGTCTGTCCACATGAATGGCAACTGACAAACTGTGACCGAGAAACAACTGGACCATCCAGTTGCTGAGCATGCCACCTGACATGACGCTCTTCATTTCAATAACTGCTTCACATCCTGTGCCTTCTGGACCCTTCCCACCAACTCCAGCTTTTCTGAACTGCACAGGGAGGAACTCTCCCTGGGATATATCCTATGTTCCCAAAACCCTCCTTCGGTATTTATTATCCTTACTCAACTAGCCCCATCCCTGTTCACTTTCCAGAATTAAACAGCTGTTTTTTTCCGCCAATGCATTTGGTCTGTTTACTCCTCTACTTTTTCGCTACCCCCTTCCTCTTCCACCTCCAACTAACCTCTCTATTGCACCTACCATTTCTTCACCTCATCAGTGCACACTCCCACTAGCAGCACTTCACTGTTCCCCACCCCCTACCCTGCTATCCCTCCCTCTTCCCATCCCAGTCTTCTCCTTATCCTCACCTTGTTGCCTCTCTCCTCATGCGCTGCTGCTCGTAGTCTGGCTTTAGCTGCCAGAGACGGTGATCGTGTGTGTGAGTTTTATTTGTGTGTGTGTGTGTGTGTGTTGGTGGAAAGCTTATTTTGACACATTCTTTTTGTTGTGCCTATATGCAACTCAGCATCTCTGCCATATGGTGAGTAGCAACTATCCTTTTCATAATATTATTTTTCATTTCTTTGGTTTTTTGCTAGTACCTGGCACTGGTTTAGAAGCATTTTGTGCAATTTAAAAAGGGTTCCAAATTCTGCATATTGGTGATGTCCTAGATTCTGTTTACATTTCCACCATACAATAACAACATTCGTCTCTTGGCAGTACTTGTGTTCAAGTAATAGGTTTCATCATGAGCCAAATCAGGTCTAAAACAAAGTAATGAAAATGTGCAGCTAGTTGGCCATTTTTTATTTTATTTACTTATTTCTTTTAATTTTTTGCAAAGTTGCTGTACTTTTTCCAAAAAATTACCTTCACGGTTCTTTTAGATCATACATTATGTTCATTACAACTTTTTAGGTATAATGTAGACAATAACTAATTTCCACACATAAATCAATGTCATTTGCATTTTGTTTAAGAAGTTTTCGGGTAGCAGAATACCACTTTTTTTGATAAAATTATCTCAGAAATACAGTAGTACAGATATGGTTAGCAGAAAATATACACTACTGTTTGTGGAAATTGTAACACCAAGAAGGAAATGCATGAATTCAATTAATTTAATACCACAAGTTAGGTACATGACAAGCAAGAGATGATTACATTTTCAAATCTGCACATGTCCTTTGAGCCCTACTATTCAGTATGTCGTTTGGCCACCATGCACTGCAACTAGAGCTGCTATACATTGTGGCATTAAATCAATAAGGTTCCGAATATGTTTCTGAGGGATTTTCCTCCATGCAGTTTGTATCCGAGCCCACAGATCAGTGACATCAGTTACCGGAGGACCATGACACACCAGGTGCTGACCAACCATATCCAACACATGTTCGATGGGCAACATGTCTGGTGAACGTGCAGGCCAGGGAAGCAAGGGTACCCGTCAATCTTTGAAGAAGGCATGTACATTCCTCACAATATGTGGCTGGGCATTGTCATGTTGAAATGTGATCTGTGGAGAGGCCTGAAGCAGGGGGCGTACCTCAGGCTCCACAACTTCCATTAGGTATCAGTTGCTGTTCAAAGTTCCCGCAATACGTACGAGGCGAGATCGGTTGTTGTAACCAGTGGTGCCACAAACCATCACATCAAGTGTATGCCCACTATACCATTCCCCAATGAAGTCCTCCAGGTTGCACTTCCTACGGTACTACCGGACGTGTATGCGACCATCACTATAGGACACGTTGAAGTGGGACTCATTCGTAAAGATTACATGTTGGCACTCAGCACCCCAGTGACGGTGTTCACGTGCCCATTGCAGTCAGAGGAGCTTGTGGTTTCTGGACAACAGAAGCCGAAATAATGTCATGCATGTAACCAGTCCAACCTGCAGCAGACGGCGACAAACTGTCGATGCAGACAAGTTCACACCCGTTGCAGTGCTCCAGCAATGAGTCAACACTGTGGCTGATACTGTATGGTTCGTAATGGCCATGTGGACAAGATGAGGGTCATCCCATGCTGTGGTCATGTTTCGTGGTCCACTTCCCACTTGTTGCTGTGTACGAACTTCCTCTATCCATTGCTTCCATGCATGCAGCTCTGTTTCCTGGAGACCGATCATTCTGCCCCATTCAAATTCACTCACATGCCGATAGTGCTCCCTTTGACATCGACGAGGCATACAGGGACTTGCTGTATTGTTTAGACCTTGTGTGACAACTCTGCATCTACTAGACTAGGTGCAACAGCAACCCTGTAATACCGACACAAGAGGTCTCTGCTCGGCCTTCGTGTACCCCGTCTCTCTGCAAAATGTGTCATGTATTGCTTGCACATTCATCACCACTTTCACTAAGTGTGGTTCAATTTGATTAATTCGTTCTCAGTGTTCCACTTTTCACAAGTGCATATTATCAAAATATCCAGAATAACTCAAACATATGAGCTAGTGGAAGCTGTCAACTGGTGGACAGAGTGAAAAATGTTCTGAAATCTTTATTAGAATAGGTGCTAGCTAGGATTGACACTTTTTTTAAAAGTTGCAGCAAAGTTACCCCTGCAGGAGCAAAGTAACCACACTGTATGGTTTATCAGCTTCTGTAAAAGTGCTTCAATATAGAGGCAGTCAATTCCTTGTTTGAAGATTTCATCCCACTAAATCAAGTTTAGGCTCTGTCTGTCATTCTTATAGCTTGCATCTATCTCTGTCTCTCTTGTAACTTGTTTTCTGCCCCACTCCCTCTTGTAACTGGCATCACTCTCTGCCTCTCCCTGTTATTCCACATTTGCCCCTGAAATATCACTCTTTCTTTGAAATTTCTTTTTCCTTATGAGATTGGCATACAGTGGAACTCTATCCTTCCTGGAGAGTCCTGCTATGTCCTGCTATACCCCTAAGCTACAATAATGTCAGATATCACTTTCTTTTTGTTTATGTCTCTCAGTCACCATTGACAAAACTATGTCTTTCATGCTGCTCACATACTACCTGCTGTCATGTACAGAATAAAGTGAATAATTTTCAAATGCAACTGATAGATTTTTATCATTATAACTACAGAATTTTTTGCTGTAGCTTTATTGTGATGAGTGAACAATGTTCTTGCAGATGATCTGTTAATGATATATACAGTGAGAGCCTGTTAAACTCTTCGTTTGGATGCATTTAATAACATACTGAGACATTCTTTGTTCATCAGGAACTTTTCCTACAGTTTTCTGTGTGACTATTGTAAATACCTGGCTGGAGTTGTCTTCAGTTTCTGTGATCGTATTTAAACCCATAAATACAGAAATAAATAGTAATAAATGACAGTGCAGGATTCATAGAAACTTATTCCAATTCACTTTGGTCTGTACAGCTGTCAAACTCTTCATTTGGACACACTTAATAACATACTGAGACATTCCTTGTTCATATTCTATGCCACTTCAACCAGTTCACATAGCAGTTAACAGGTACACATTACATCACATTTGAAACTGGCATCAAAAGCATTACTAGCATTAATGTGGATTAACAAAATTTCCTATCATTTCCTTTCCTGTCCTATTTATCAGCTTCTTCTTATGAACAACTAAAAATTCTCAAGAAGTGGAGACCAATATGCATAATTCATATCATCCAGGCCATCTCAACTACCATCTCAGATTTGAATGAAATTTGGCTTATGTATTGTTCTGTCTTTGGAGTTAACTGACCATACCAAATTTAGAATGTTATGTCTGTTTTAATTTTACGGTACTTCATAGTTCAAAAGTTTTGTTGTTCTTAACACTGAGTTCAGAATGCTCAAAGCAGCACGTGCTGACATTCTGAAAACAAACGACAATTTTTTTAATGATATTAACAATTTGAAATTTGGAGGTTCTGTCCTCTATAATGTAGGAAAAAAAGTCTCATATCTTTAGATAAAACCACCAACACAGAAAAAATGTATACTTACATTTTTATACAGTGGAACGTACAGTAATGGATAATAATATGGAAATGGTAGATCACTCCTCACCACACATAGTAGGCATTGATACCAAAAGGCAGTAGCCATTGTGTGAGAATTGTTATGTGAGAATTCTTTTGAGAAAGCACTTTGCCGGAGAGCTTACATATTTCAAGTATTCTGTTTTTTTGTGCCTGGGGACTCACCACCTCCTCTGTGTGGTTAGTAGCAGCCTATCATTTCCATATTGTTGTTATACTTATTTACATTTTTTTTATTTTATAATGTGCTAAAACCTTGGTTCACCATTATGTTGTATATAACATGCAAGCAAAAGGGGCAATCCTTAAAATAATTTGCAAGTCATGGGCCATCTCATGGAAAAATAAAATTAATGAGGCTCTTGTTGCTATGTTCTTTTTTGTATTTGCAACAAATAATTCCATATTTTTTTCTTGAGAACAGAAAACAAACCACTGAAACTTCAAGGTCCCCAAACTAAGTACTTTTGACGCATTTGGAATTTAACTGACTAAACTTATAAAGGAAACAAGCTCAACATATAGTATTTAAAGAAAGCTCAATTTTACTCAATTTTTAAAACAACACAACTAACTACAGTAGCCATAATGTACATATAACAGTAACATTTTTTTCTGTATAGTGTATACAGTCCTCTGACAATTGTTCACTTTTTACAGCTGATGTTTGGGAAGTTCAACAACAGCCAGTGCACAAGTGTGATGTGTGATGGCATAGGAGGGACAGTTGAATGATCAGGACAAAACAACATTTTTCAAAAACCCCTAGAAAATCAAATACTATCTGCATCATATTTGTTTCAGTTCCGTAGTGGTAACATCAACAAAGTTAAATTTTGTTTTTACTTCTGAAGAGTCTGTAAATCACATGCATTCTGATTATGAAGAGTACTTTGCAAAGCTTCAAACAATTCCTGGAACGAGAAGTTTCCATAACTTTAAGTCATGAGATTGTTTAGGGAACTTGGGAGCAAAGAGGATCAGTAGGATATGCAACCTGTCTTGAAATATAATTTAAATAATAAACTGACATCTTTGTGAGAGACGAAAATTTGAACCAATCAAATGCAGCATGTAAATAGCCCAATATTTGGGATAATCATTGACCTAAGTACTACAGAACATCATGTTAATATACAATTTATGCATCCACTATGACCTCTGCCACCATTTCGCTAGCCAAAATGAGATTATGTCTGCCATATGTACTTTTGTTTAACAAATTGAATTGACTTGAGTCTTTTTTTTAAATATTGTTGGTTGAGCTTGTGTCTTTTATAAATTTAATCACTTGAAATTCAACTTAATCACATATTTTCTTCACAGAACATAATTAAAGTTGAACAACCAAGAAAATAATTATTTCATATCATAATTTGAGAAAATGCTTATCTATGGATTTATCTGACATAAACATACACATCTCTGAAAGAGTGGTGTATCATGTCATTTTTCGAAGAGTTTGAGATAGATGCATCATTAACCATTTTCTTACATGGTATTAATGAATCTGAACCATCACAAACATTTTCAGTATTTTTCAGTAGCCTACTAACTAGTCTTCTATTCAACCAACGAAACTCGTGTTGTCATCTTACATTATTGTTATAAACACTTAAGTCATTTTCTCCTCTATTACATGATTGCATCATTTTATTGTCATTTCCCTGTTTAGTTGCATCTCACAACAATGAGGCAGTTCATTTTCACGTGTGGTTGATGTACAAGTTTGATATTTGGTTGTATTTGGGAAACCTGCCTTTACTGTTTTGGTTTCTTGAGATTCTTAAGCATAGAGTGCTTAAAATTAGTTAGGTAGATCAAATGACTAATGCAGAGGTACTGGATTGCACTGGAGAGAAATTACATGTATGGCACAATTTATTTAAGAAAAAGGGTTCGTTGGTAAAACATTCTAAGGCATAAAGGAGTAGTTAATTTGCTAATGGATGGAAGTATTTGGGGAGAGAGGAGATCCAAATTATAAATACTAAGATTTTAAATTATGAATATAGTAAGTAAGGTCAAAAGGATGTAAAGTGCCATTGTTATGCAGATACATAAAGAAATTCGTGATATAAATTAACACAGAGAGCTGCACAGACCAATCATTTTACAGGAAGTACAGAATGTAGATCTGGGGTTCTCAAACTTTTCCTGTGACAGAACACTTTGAGAATCCTGGTACTTTGCTGAATACCTTGTTTATTTTGAACACTAGTAAAATTTTTAAAAAATTAGAAAAACTTGTTTTACACTCTTGGAAATTGAAATAAGAACACCGTGAATTCATTGTCCCAGGAAGGGGAAACTTTATTGACACATTCCTGGGGTCAGATACATCACATGATCACACTGACAGAACCACAGGCACATAGACACAGGCAACAGAGCATGCACAATGTCGGCACTAGTACAGTGTATATCCACCTTTCACAGCAATGCAGGCTGCTATTCTCCCATGGAGACGATCGTAGAGATGCTGGATGTAGTCCTGTGGAACGGCTTGCCATGCCATTTCCACCTGGCGCCTCAGTTGGACCAGCGTTCGTGCTGGATGTGCAGACCGCGTGAGACGACGCTTCATCCAGTCCCAAACATGCTCAATGGGGGACAGATCCGGAGATCTTGCTGGCCAGGGTAGTTGACTTACACCTTCTAGAGCACGTTGGGTGGCACGGGATACATGCGGACATGCATTGTCCTGTTGGAACAGCAAGTTCCCTTGCCGGTCTAGGAATGGTAGAATGATGGGTTCGATGACGGTTTGGATGTACCGTGCACTATTCAGTGTCCCCTCGACGATCACCAGAGGTGTACGGCCAGTGTAGGAGATTGCTCCCCACACCATGATGCCGGGTGTTGGCCCTGTGTGCCTCGGTCGTATGCAGTCCTGATTGTGGCGCTCACCTGCACGGCGCCAAACACGCATACGACCATCATTGGCACCAAGGCAGAAGCGACTCTCATCGCTGAAGACGACACGTCTCCATTCGACCCTCCATTCACGCCTGTTGCGACACCACTGGAGGCGGGCTGCACGATGTTGGGGTGTGAGCGGAAGACGGCCTAACGGTGTGCAGGACCGTAGCCCAGCTTCATGGAGACTGTTGTGAATGGTCCTCGCCGATACCCCAGGAGCAACAGTGTCCCTAATTTGCTGGAAAGTGGCGGTGCGGTCTCCTACGGCACTGCGTAGGATCCTACGGTCTTGGCGTGCATCTGTGCTTCACTGCGGTCCGGTCCCAGGTCGACGGGCACGTGCACCTTCCGCCGACCACTGGCGACAACATCGATGTACTGTGGAGACCTCACGCCCCACGTGTTGAGCAATTCGGCGGTACGTCCACCCGGCCTCCCGCATGCCCACTATACGCCCTCGCTCAAAGTCTGTCAACTGCACATACGGTTCACGTCCACGCTGTCGCGGCATGCTACCAGTGTTAAAGACTGCGATGGAGCGCCATATGCCACGGCAAACTGGCTGACACTGACGGCGGCGGTGCACAAATGCTGCGCAACTAGCGCCATTCGACGGCCAACACCACAGTTCCTGGTGTGTCCGCTGTGCCGTGCGTGTGATCATTGCTTGTACAGCCCTCTCGCAGTGTCCGGAGCAAGTATGGTGGGTGTGACACACCGGTGTCAATGTGTTCTTTTTTCCATTTCCAGGAGTGTATTTAGTGATTGCTTCAATTGTAAATCATGACTAATAACATGGAGATCATAATAAAATTTAATAAGGTAATTAGTACCATCAAAATATCATAACAAGAAGAAAATGTTATGTTATTGAAAGTTTTCATGCAGCATTTACTCAGTCCCCACATTACACCATTGTTCCAGAGAACACAGTTCAAGAAAACCTGATCTAGACAGAAGTACCTCAAATCATTGATAATTGATTTGGTTTATAGAGAAGAGGATATTACCATGTTAAAAATGAAAAACCTGAAACTTCCTGGCAGATTAAAACTGTGTCCTGGACCGAGATTCGACCTTTGCCTTTCTTGGGCAAGTGCTCTACCAACTGAGCTACCCAAGCACGACTCAAGCACCCTTTTACTCCTACTCATGCAGATATACGTAAAAACTAGTTCTTTCAGACACTTTATGTTATAGGGCAAATAATTAAATCTTTTCTTTGGTAGTGGGTCATAAATATAATTATTCCCCTCTAGTGTTGTAGCTATTCATATTACTGTTTTTCCAAAACTATGGTGGATTATGTATGCCAAATTTCATTAGGAAATATATATAGTGTGAGAGTGGAGTTAAAATACATAATCCCTTGAAGGGGTACCTTTATGACCACCACATAATTATTCTTACTGCTTACTTTCATGCAGTCAGTAATTTGTAAGTGGAAAATTACTCCAGGAAATTATACTGTATGACATTACTGAGTGGAAATATGCAAAATATGTCAGAAAGTTGATTTATTTATTTCCAAGACTGGCAGTTGTATGCAGAGCAAAAGTAACTAAACTTATTTATTTGAGAAGCTCTACCCTATTTACTGGGTCCTATTCATGTGGTAAATCAGTTTCTGGCCTGACTTTGTTTGTTGTACAGAACATAATAGCCTACATTGAATTTTCTTAAAATTGAGAGAGAGCCCATATTCAGAGAACCACCTAATAATTCTTTAACAAACATCATTAACAATACCTGGTTGCTTTCTCCAAAGGGGATTTATTACACCACTAGTAGTGTCTCCAAAAAGCACCAATACTGCTTGTTGAAAGTTAAGTGGAAGATCATTCACATATATATTGAACAGGAATGGACCCAATATCAAACTCTGTGGGACTCCCTTTGTCATTTCTTCACAGTCACCAAATTTTTCTACTGTTCCAACCTTATTTAAATAATTCATCACATTATTTTGAATACTGTTGCTGCAGCAGTTTGCTATTAACATCATTAAATATATTGATAATGAGAAGGAGAAAGGAGTGATAGTGCTGACAGAAAAGGTGATAGAACATTTAAGTATAACGTTAGAGTTAAGTAAACCAGTGATGTGTGGATTACGGAAGGAGGGACACATTGACAAACGTAGTGGGATTCAAGTACACCCCTCAAAGAAGACAAAGAGGAAGAAGAAGAAGAAGAAGAAGAAGAAAAAGAAGAAGCAAAGTAAATAAGTATCCCATTGCCAATATGGATAAATGTATTATTAAGCAGCAGTTTTTATGAGATGTTCGTATCACAAAAACATCACTTATCACAAGAAATATCATCTTTTCGAATATGACAGCTTTTACCACAAAGAATTTTTGTATTTCATTTTATATTTTTGTTTTTATTTACAGCATGCTTCTTAACTGCTGGCTGAGGCCCATTACACATGTGTGCTCATTCATTTAATCCATGAGCTCTCTTTAGATATATTGTTACAGCCAAATGCAATTTATTTGAGCTCCAGTTACCATAACACCTTTCCATTGCCACACTGTATTACAAAATAATTTTTTACTTAATAACTTAGAAGGAAGACATCAGAAAATTCACCATATCATTTCTAAACATTATGTTGCATTAGTAATGCTAAATGATTATTATAAATGTGCTAAGTGCTTATTATATGACCATGTTTCTCAAATGGCACTGGTACAATATTGGATATGCAATGTTGCTATTTTGCCATTTTCATACAAATGAACCATAATGCGTACATATTCATGAGTGTCTGAAAACTAAGATTATTTTATGTGTATTCACCCATAAAACTTTGTGTTGTTACTTACCTTATAACAGTAATTCACTTCGCCACATAAACAAAAATGTGAATGAAAGATACAAAAAAAAAAAAAAAAAAAAAAAAAAAAAAAAAAAAAAAAACCAGAGAGAAAAAAGAAAAAAAAATGACACTGTCTTCAGACAATCTAGTACTCAACACAAAGAGATGATATGACTTCTACAGGGTGTATACAACCTCGGACAGCCAGGAGATCTGGGAAAAACCCAGGAATATTTTTTTCTGGGGGAAAAACCAGGGAATTTTTTAGAATTCTGAGAATTTTTCATTGTTTTAGTGTTCAGTTAAATTTTTGTGATTTTAAATGGTAAGATGCAATACTTTAACAACTAATATTACTGTATCCTGCTTCTGCAGAATAATACTGCAGCAACAAAACATGAATGAGAGGGGAAAAAAATGAAAATAAAATTTAAGTCACAAAGGAAATGTGCCATATACAACAACAAAACACAGTGTTCATACAAGTGTCTGCCAATAGCAACGTGTGTAAAAGGCTTGAGGAAGACTATTCAATGCTTTTTAACAAGTAATTGCTTCTGATGAGTGTGTGTGACAGCTGTTTACATTAGATTCGTTTTAATTTAATGGTTTACCCGTACGAATATACGGGCGTCATGCGTCATTGTACCTGCGTAAGCGCAGTGACGCCTGTTATCTGGCGCTCTCTGGCAACTGCTGAAACAAACCTATTTTTTACAAGTGATGGGAAAATATTGCGAATGATGGTTTGAAAAGCATTGCTTTCAAAGTAAATTTCCTTTTATGCAAGATGAACTATGTGCTAGAATGTACGACAAATTTCTTAAATCACAGAGCGTTTGAATCTCATTTAAAAATAAACTCTTTGGGGATGACCATCTAGAAGAATTTCGAGCCCAGAAGATCAGACATTTACATTGTTACTAAAAATTTTACTGGCACATATGTGAAACTTTTCTTTTCTTGTAGCAAGAATATATATATTAATTTAAACCATAAACTTTTCGTATTTGTGTTTCACGCTACTTAAGAGTGATCTTGCTATTGGCTGACTACATCAGGTGCCCTATGCTATCATCAGCTGGCAAGATCATGTGACATGACCTGTGACTGGCTTACAAAAGAATGTTGCAATCTCGAATTCAATGCTTTGGAAAGTAACATACAGTGTTTGGTGGAATTCAAATTTATACCTTCATAACAGGAAAATATGCAGAGTAAGTGTCGCTGCACATCAAAGGTCTTCCCAATTTGTGTTTTTTTCCCCATGAGTTTCATTTTCTAAAGTGCCGGGAAATTCTTCGTTGGTGTACGAAAACATAAACGATCAAAGGATTGGTAAGTTTTACAGTGCCGAGGAAAAGTATACTTTCAATTAATACAGAGAAAGTGTATTTTCACCCAGGAGAAAGTACATTTTCAACCAGGAAATCCGGGAAAAATCCAGGTTTTTTTTCATTGTACATGTATACACCCTGTCCTAGAAGGATACAATTCGTGCTGACCATATTAAATGTTATTTATGACAAGAGGTTGGAATTTTACAGCAGTGATACAAATTTAGAGCCTGTGCTATATAGGCAACTCTCCGTTAAATGTGTAGCATGTGATAGTGCTCCACTTTTAAGTATAATGTTGTGTATGCTGTCACTACCTCCTTGCCACACCTGAAAAGGTCTTCAGTATTCATCTTCTGTGGTGTGAAAATTACACACCTGGTTTCTATTATGACTGTGTTTTTATGTTTCATGCCAGTGCCATGTTCTAGCTATAGTTATTCACAGAGATGACATTAGTAGGGAAAGATGAGCAGGTGCACCCAGAAAGTATATGGGAGAATAGGATAGAAGTAACAGTACCATATTTGAGAGACACTGGAAACATGCCTGCAGAAAGAGAAATAGTAGTCCTGTGTGTTCTCTACATGACAAATAAATCAGGGCTGGGTTAAGTAAGTATTTTTCAGTGATACTCATCTGTTATTGTTGTGATGCTGTGCTGTTTTATGTATTGTGTGTGAGTGGTATTGTTGTATGAAGTTGTCTTGGGTGTTTATATGCTGAGTTCATTCCCATGTTTTTATGTGTAGGATATGTCATTCATTTCTTTGTTAGTTTATAGCTGCTCTTATGATGCAGAATGCATGCAATTGTAAGTTTTTTTGGAATAGTAATTTCTCATTTTCTATTCGTATTCATGAAGTCAGTTGTAGTTTACATTTTTTTTGGCTGTGTATCATTCACAGAGCGATTTTTCTGTTGCAAACATAATGTTAAATAAATGCGAATTTGATTTTCACATTGAACATTTATGCTCTTTTATCAATGATAGATTAATATGTTTGGCAGATTGATGACTTGATGCTCTGCACTTTCATTCTGTTATGATGTGTCAGTACACTATGGGTTCATTAATTCATTAATGTAGCTTCCAGTGCATTGTTCTGTTACTTGACATATTTAAAGTACTTCCATTTTCTTAATATAATTAATAATTTTTATAAAATGGAGCAATATGTAGCACTTTAGTATGTTTTAGACTGCCAACATGTTTACAAATGTTAAGTAAACTCATTTTGTGGTTCGTCTGTCTACTGTTAAAGTATTAACTATTGTTCAGTATCAGTGTCTTTGTAGATTTCAGAGAGCATCACATATCTTCCATTAATGCTCCCTTGTGAATGACCATTTGTGTGTATTTGTTGTGTAAGATGGTGTTTGTTTGTAAATAATGAAAGGAGCCGAGACAACCACTCACTGTACAGGGAAGATGCTGAGTGTGCTACACCATGCAGCTGTGTCTATTCACACTACAAACTTGACCGGTGGATTGCTGTATCATGAATAATACACAGCCAAAAAGATGTAAACTACAACTGACTTCATGAATACTGGTAGAAAAAGAGAAATTACTCTTCCAGAAAAACTTACAATTGCATGCTCTACAAAACAGGCTGGATCATATTCCAACACATAGACAAGCATAACCCACCAGTCAGTTTATGAGTTATATTCTGATGCAGTCCTTGGGAACAAGTGATACCAGCCTCACCACCCACAACATTTGCATCACCATAGGCAGTGAAGCATTTGCATTACAGCCTGCTTCCACTGACCATTTGTCCATGGGAACACTTAGCAAGTATCAGTTTGCCAAAACGGTATTTAAAGAGCCACTGGTTTCCACTACAGCACCAACCACAGAGGATCACAAAGCACCACAACGAGCAGCCAGCAGTTGCTACCAGAGCCATCCTCTTCATCAACCTTGGCTTCAGCAGACACAGTGTGTCTTGGAGGGTCCAATCTGATTGAACTTAGAATTTGTGATTGTGTCAAGTAACTGTCCTCAGTACCAGACATCTGACGGGACTTAGAATCAGCCAAGTGTTGTCAGTCCTCACCAATGAACTAAACTTAGTGATTTGCCATTTCTCTTGTAAAAACTATCAAGAAAGGTTATATATTTGTGTTTCCTTCAAACATTTTTGGAATTGTATCCTTGCAGACATTTCTTTGTGGATTACTTCCATTCTGTGTTCTCGGAATAAAGTATTTGTTATTTTTATTACCTTCGAATCAATATTTGCTTGTGTGGACTCTCCCTGGTTATCACACAGTAAGTAATTAATAGAAACATAAACAAAACTGAAACAAATGCTATTAAACTGTTGTATTAGTTAGCTGTGAAGAATGAAATGTTTAGTAACTGTTTTTCATCTCGTTTATGTGTGTATTACCTGCTCAACATCTCAGCTGTATTGTACATTGTTACCTGTACGCCTTCCATTATTTGTATTACAACCAGGACATTACAGCATTGTAGTATCATAATCTTTTTCTGTTTGTGGTCATCTTCTTTCTGTGTTTAGAAGCATCTTCTTTCTTCATTTGACGCAAAGATGTTTAAAATGGATGGTATGTAAAAAGTTTGTCTTTGAGACGTAGATCTTTGTGCAGTGTTTACATTTTTTACCATTATAAGATTCTTCTTTGGTGGTCTGCAGAATGTAGTAATGATACTGTACCATATATCATAATAGTCCTAATATAAATACGCTTTTTCCACAAAATCGAACTATGAAAAATTAGGATGTAGCACATCTTTGTGACCCTACAGATACTAGTGAATTTTCACATCATACAAACTTCAGACTTTGTGCTGCAATCATTGCTCGCACCTTGCCAGCATGGTACTGATGAAGCTGGCCCACTTTGTTCTAGCACTATGTGTAACTTGCACCATCGCTGTATGCCACGGTGCTTTACTCACAATGATGCTCATCAGGTGAGGCTACAAGGCTGGTTAGAGTTTTCAGCTGTGGCCATAGGTGCCCCTTCCAAAACTCGAGCTGTGATTGACTGCTTCAAGTTAACTTTATCAGTGCTGTTGCTTAGTGAACTCCTCATTGTTTGTGCACTTTCTCTCACACCATATATTTATATCTACGTTTCCATCTACATTCGTGCTCTGTAAACCACCATCAAGTATCTGAAATGACTGTCATGTGCACGGCACCACATATTAATGTTTCTTGCTATACCATTCTGGTACATAGCATGGAAAAATTACTGATTAAATGCCTCCATGCTAGCTATAATTAGTGTAATCTGGTCTTCCCAATCATTACAACAGCGATGCATATGGGGCTTTAATGTATTCCTCAATTTGTCACCTAAGTCTGGCACTTGAAACTTTGCAAGGATTTCGTTTGCAAGATAGTTTTGTCTGTCTTAAAACATCTGCCAGCTCAGATTTTGATGGTCTCCCATGGATTATACGAACGTGTAACTACTGGTAAAGCTCTTCTTCTAATGTTTTCAATATGTACTCACAGTTGTACTTGGTATGGACGCCACACATTTAAGCTGTATTCAACTAGGCTAACTACATTGTGTGCTTATGAGAAAATTTTAAGAGTGAGAGCTGCAAGTGATGATTTTAACTATAATTTTTTTTCAGCTGTTTCTTTCCTGCAATTAAACATGAAGGTTCAAAGGTACAAGTCACAGATGTAGTTCATCAATTAGGTGGGGATAAAGATTGACAAAATTCTATGTTGTAGCGAGGAGGACTATGACTTGCTGTCCCATAGCAATTAAATTAATAGTTTTTGGTAGAGTCTTCATATCTTTAACTGTTTCAATTCTGTAATATACAAAAAGGAACCAGGCACAGTAATTGAAGCTCAATGTTGAGACTGTTTGTACTGAGTTTATTTACATATGTAATAGTTTATAAATGCATGGCAGACAACAGTGAGACACACAAAAACCAAATTACAAGATTAAATAACTCTTAGCATTTTCATCAGAAAATCATCTAATCAGTGTAATTAGCTATCAGCTAAATCTCGAAGGTCATGGAACATCTCAGTACATGAAATTAAAATGAAAAATAATGACATATAAAAAAATGTTTATGAACCCGAAAAAAGTGAAGCCGTAAGTTTAAGTAAATGCAATCAACAATGCAACAAGAATCAGCTTAATTTTTCAAGGAACTCTTCAACAGAATAGAAGGAGTGACCCATGAGAAAACTCTTCAGTTTTTGAAAGTGTGTGGATTACTGCTAAGATATTTGAATTCCAATGGTAGCTTATTGAAAATGGATGCAGAAGTATACTGCACTCCTTTCTGAACAAGAGTTAAGGAAGCATGATCCAAATACAGGTTTGATTTCTGCCAGGTATTAACTGAGTGAAAGCTGCTTATTCTGGGAATAAGCTAATATTGTTAACAAAAATTGACAGCAAGGAATATATAAATATATATTGAGAGGCCAATGTCAAAATACCCAGACTCGTGAACAGGGTCAACAAGAGGTTCATGAACTTACACCACATATTGCCCGAACCAGCATTTTCTGAGCCAGAAATATCATTTTAGAGTGTTAAGAGTTACTCCATAATATAATACCATATGACATAAGCGAATGAAAATAAGCAAAGTAGACTAATTTTCTTGTCAAATGACCATTCACTTCAGATACCATTCAAATAGTAAAAATGGCAGCATTAAGTCTTTCAACAAGATCCTGAACTTGGGCTTTCCACGACAGTTTACCAATGTTGCACACAACATTCTTTACTACCAAGCTAGTGTCACAGCAAACAGAAATATTTTAGGGTTAGCCGTAATACTATAGGGCTTATCATTTATATAAATCAGGAACAGGAGTGGCCCCAACACTGATCCGTGCCACCCCCCCCCCCCCCCCCCCCCACTTGACCATACCCCACTCAGACCTCACATCTCAGCCATTCTCAACATTTTGAATAATGACCTTTTTCTATATGTTGCTAAAGTATGAGATGAACCAATTGTGAGCATACTCCTTGTATTCCATATTTTGTGATCAACACAATCAAATGCCTTAGTTAAATCAAAAAATATGCCAGGCATTCAAAACCTTTAGTTTAACCCATCCAGTACCTCACAGAGAAAAAGAGAATATAGCATCTTCAGTTCTTAAACGACTTCTAAAGCTGAACTATACATTTGATACCAATCATGTGATAGAAAATGATCAGTTATCCTTACATACACAACATTTACAGTAACTTTAGCAAACACTGATGCCACAGAAATAGGTCTAAAATTATCTACATTATCCCTTTCTCCCTTTTTATAAAGCAGCTTTACTACTGAGTTATTTAATCATTCAGGAAACTGACCATTCCTAAAAGGGAAAATTACAAATGTGGCTAAATAAAAGGCTAACATATGCAGCACATTAGTTCACTATTTTGCTAGGCACTCCATCATATCCATGACTCAATCTCCCCGTTATCTCTATCACAGATGTATTTCAGACATCAATCTCGGAAAGGCATTTGTCAAGAGAGTGATATGATTCACTGTAGAAACTAAATGTTTAATTAAATCACAAGTAATGCTCAGAAACTGATTGTTACATACTGTACATATTTGTATATGTATATGTTGTTGTTGTTGTGGTCTTCAGTCCTGAGACTGGTTTTATGCAGCTCTCCATGCTACTCTATCCTGTGCAAGCTTCTTCATCTCCCAGTACCTACTGCAGCCTGCATCCTTCTGAATCTGCGTAGTGCATTCATCTCTTGGTCTCCCTCTACTACTTTTACCCTCTACGCTGCCCTTCAGTATTAAATTGGTGATCCCTTGATACCTCAGAACATGTACTGCCAACCGATCCCTTCTTCTAGTCAAGTTGTTCGACAAATTCCAGTTCTGCCCAATTCTGTTCAATACCTCCTCATTAGTTATGTGATCTACCCATCTAATCTTCGGCATTCTTCTGTAGCATCACATTTCGAAAGCTTCTATTCTCTTCTAATCTAAACTATTTATCATCCATGTTTCACTGCCATACATGGCTACACTTCATACAAATACTTTCAGAAATGACTTCCTGACACTTAAATCAATACTCGAAGTTAACAAATTTCTCTTCTTCAGAGACGCTTTCCTTGCCATTGTCAGTCTACATTTTATATCCTCTCTACTTTGACCATCATCAGTTATTTTGCTCCGCAAATAGCAAAACTCCTTTACTACTTTAAGTGTCTCATTTCCTAATCTAATTCCCTCAGCATCACCCGACTTAATTCGACTACATTCCATTATCCTCATTTTGCTTTTGTTGATGTTTATGTTATACCATCCTTTCAAGACACTGTCCATTCCGTTCAACTGTTCTTCCAAGTTCAACTGATCTTACAATGTCATTGGCGAACCTCAAACTTTTTATTTCTTCTCCATTGACTTGAATATCTACTCCAAATTTTCCTTTTGTTTCCTTTACTGCTTGCTCAATATACAGATTAAATAACATTGGGGAGAGGCTACAACCCTGTCTCACTCCCTTCCCAACCACTGCTTCCCTTTCATGTCCCTCGACTCTTATAACTGCCATTTGCTTTCTGTACAAATTGTAAACATCCTTTCGCTCCCTGTATTTTACCCCTGCCACCTTCGGAATTTGAAAGAGAGTATTTCAGTCAACATTTTCAAAAGCTTTCTCTAAGTCTACAAATGCAGAAACATAGGTTTACCTTTCCTTAATCTACTTTCTAAGATAAGTCGTAGGATCAGTATTGCCTCACATGTCCCAACATTTCTACGGAATCCAAACTGATCTTCCCCGAGGTCAGTTTCTACCAGTTATTCCATTTGTCTGTAAAGAATTTGCGTTGGTATTTTGCAGCTGCGACTTATTAAACTGACAATTCGGTAATTTTCACATCTGTCAACACCTGCTTTCTTTGGGATTGGAATTATTATATTCTTTTTGAAGTCTGAGGGAATTTCGCGCTGTCTCATACGTCTTGCCCACCAGATGGTAGAGTTTTGGCAGGACTGGCTCTCCCAAGGTGGGCAGTAAATAGAATGTTGTGTACTCCCGGAGCCTTGTATCAGCTTAGGTCTTTCAGTGCTCTGCCAAACTCTGCACATAGTATCATGTCTCCCATTTCATCTCCATCTACCACCTCTTCCATTTCCATAATATTGTCCTCAAGAACATCGCCCCTGTTTAGACCCTCTATATACTCCTTCCACCTTTCTGCTTTCCCTTCTTTGCTTAGAACTGGGTTTCCATCTGAGCCCTTGATATTCATGCAAGTGGTTCTCTTTTCTCCAAAGGTCTGTTTAATTTTACTGTAGGCAGTATCGATCTTATCCCTAGTGATATGCGTCTCTACATCCTTACATTTGTCCTCTAGCCATCCATGCTAAGCCATTTTTCACTTCCTGTTGATCTCATTTTTGTGACATTTATATTCCTTTTTGTCTGCTTCATTTTCTGCATTTTAGAATTTTCTCAATTAAATTCAGTATCTCTTCTGTTACCCAAGGATTTCTACTAACCCTCATCTTTTTACCTACTTGATACTCTGCTGGCTTCACTATTTCATTCCTCAAAGCTACCCATTCTTCTTCTACTGTATTTCTTTCCCCCATTCCTGTCAATTGTTCCCTTATGCTCTTCCTGAAACTCTGTACAACCTCTGGTTTAGTCAGTTTCTCCAGGTCCCATCTCCTTAAATTCCCACCTTTTTGCAGTTTCTTCAGTTTTAATCTACAGTTCATAACCAATAGATTGTGGTCAGAGTCCACATCTGCCCCTGAATATGTATATATATCTCATTTATGAGTAACAGAAATATTTTTACTATGAACTGACTTTATATCGTCGAACTTGTGCTGCTGACCAGACATTTCCATCACAACTGACCATATGGTTTTAATTTTATGCTATGAATTATCTATTCTGTTTACATACCACATACTCTTTTGCATTCCTAATGACATTTTCAAGCACATTACAGTACTGTTTTTAATGGTTGACTGTAGCTTAATTGTGACTACTTCTAACATTTTGATATAACTCCTGCTTTGTTCTACATGCTATCCTTATCCATTAGTCAGCCACCCGGGCTGTCTTTTACCCCATTCAGAATGTTGTAATGGAAAGTAACTCTCAAAGAGCATGAGAAATGTGTTAAGAAAAGCATGATATTTGTCATCTATGTTATTTGCACTATAAATATCCTGCCACTCTTGTTCCTTGACAAGGTTTAAAAAACTCTTTATTGCTGTTGGATTAACTTTCCTACATAGTTTGTAATTACATGTGACATTTGTTTGAGCACAAAACCCTTTTAGTGTTAAAATTTGTGCATCATGGTCGGAAAGGCCATTCACCCTTTTACTATCAGAATGCCCATCTAGTATTGAAGAATGAATAAAAATATTGTCTTTGGCTGTGCAACTGTTCTCTTGCACTCAAGTTGGAAAAAACACAATCTGCATCAGATCTACCAACATCCTTTTAACGCACCATCATATAAAAATTTATATTGAAGTCACCACACATAAATAATTTCTGGTATGTCCTATAAAGTAAATCAAGAACCCTCTCTAGCTTGAGCAGAAATGGTCTGAAGTCAGAGTTACGGGACCTATAAACAACAACAATTAGAAGTTTCATTTCACTAAATTCAACTGCTCCTCCACAACAAGCAAATGTGCCGTGATACATCTATCGACTCAAATGGAATACAGATCTTTACGTACATGGCCACTCCCCCACCCTGCAAGGAACAAAAAGTGGCAGCCTTTGCATATGGGACCTCTTGTCATTCTAAGGATTTCAAATCCTTGTGGATATTTATTAGGATACCTGAGTAATCATCGAAGTAAAGGACTTTGTCCTCCTAAAGATTTATGGAAATATTATTCTTGGTGGAATTAGTGTGCATAATTTTAGGAACACAGTGTAAACTGGAATTTTTATGTATTGTTGTCTGTAGTAGATAAATATTATTCTGTGATTTATGTAGAAAGAATGATTCCCATCTGTCAGTCTTAAATCACCATTTCCTACTTCTTCATCTTCATAATTTATTTATTTATTTACATCTTGAATCTTTGAGGTACGTATACCATACCTTAGATGTTGGACAAAATGACATTATATTAAAATACTGTTACACTGATCGTATACATTACATTTATAAATTGTTACACTGTGATATTGCTATATTGTTACATTACATTTTTATATTGTTATAACGGAAATTAACTTATTTTTCAAGATACTGTGTTACTGAGTAAAAACAGTTTTCCAAGAGATATGAAGTTACAGATTTTTTAAAGCTATGGATTTTGTTCATGGCCTTTAAGTTGCTTGGCAGCTTATTAAACAAGTGAGAGAACCTAAGTGATCTATACCTTTCTTGCACAATATGGTATAACAATGATGTCTGTGTATGTCACTATTTGCCCTTGTATGGTGTTCATGTACAGATTTATTTTGAATAAATACATTTCCATTTTTAGCATGTTTTTTTTAGTTACATGACAGCTTTTAGTATATAGATACATGGTAGGGGTAGAATCCCCAGTTCTTTGAAGAATGGTTTGCATGATTTTCAGCTGTTAGGATTTTTCATTATCCTCACAATCTTTTTTTGTTTCCGGAATGTTGTTACGCTATCAGGAGAATTTCCCAAGAATATGGTGCCATATCTCAATAGGGAGTGTATGCAAGTGTAATACACCGCTCTAACTGTTTCAGGACTTGCATTGTTCCATATAATCCTAAACACATAAGTCATTTTCGATAGTTTGGAATGTGATGTGGGAATTCCATTCAAGATTGTCTTGTAAGTAGATGCCAAGAAATTTTGTTTCAGTGACACTGTTAATTCTTTGGTTTTCCATAGACATGTTTGGTTTTAATGGGTTTTTATTTTGTTGTGTATGGAAGTGTAAGACGACTGTTTTTTGAGGGTTTATCAGTAATTTATTCCTCATAAGCCATACAGTGACAGTTTCATTTGTGACTTTAGAATTTAAAGTAAGAGCCATTTCGTTTTCACCTTCAATTAATATGCTTGTGTCATCTATAAATAGCACTGGTTCGGAGTGTTAAACGTGTAGGGGGAAGTCGTTTATGAAAATTAAGAAGAGAAAGGGACCTAAAATTAAGCCTTGTGGTACACTGTGGGTTAGTGTGGAAGGTTTCGATTGATAAGCTTGGAGTTCGTTTTTCCCCATGTGTTTTACCTCAGTTATCTGAGAGCGATTTTCTAGGTAGGATTTCAGCCACTAGTTTGGCAGGCTTGTTACACCATACCACTCTAACTTTTCTAGAAGAAATTCATCGTCTATTAAATCATGTGCTTTTTTTAAATCCTGGAAAGTCCCCGAAACATTTTTATGACTATCCACCGAATTTAAAATACGATTTATGAGGCTAAAAGTGGATATTTCAGTACTGCACTGAGGCCTGAAGCCATGCTGACACCCTGAGATAATATTTTTTTGTTAAAGAAATCAGTTAATTGTGGCGGAACTAGTTTTCCAATGATTTTTGAAAAACCTGAGAGGAGTGACACAGGCCTATAGTTGACCATCTGGTGCCGATTGCCCTTTTTGTAAAGGGGTACAACTTTTGCAGTTTTTAACTGTTGTGGGAAAATACCACTTGATAGTGAAGAATTGCATATATCTAGCAGTCGTGCGAGTATCAGTTCACCTGATACTTTTATAATATAGTCTGGCACATTGTCAACTCAGGCTGTTTAGTCTGCAGTTCACAGAGGGTTCATCAAACCACTTTCAAGCTATTTCTCTACTGTTCCACTCTCGAGCAACACACACGTAACATGCTACCATGGCACTCTATCCTCTATGTGATTATACAAAATGTTCTGCCCTTCTTTGAACTTTTTCCATGATCCCCATCAGATCAATATGATGCACATCCCACACCACACACCAGTACTTTCTAAATGTTCTGCCAATAAATCAAAGACTTTGGGCTGTGCAGGATAGTCATGTGGTCTGCAGCGCATTGCCACAATTCGCACGGCTACCCCCATCAGAGTTTGGAGGCCTCCCTCAGGCATGGGTGTGTGTTGTCCTTAGTGTAAGTTAGTTTAATTTATATTAAGTAGGTCTAGGGACCAATGACCGTAGCAGTTTAGTCCCATAAGCACTTACCACATATCGACAAAAAAAGTCTTTGGTTTGCTTTCCCCACAGCATTATTCGTGTGATCAGTATAATTTAAGCTATTGGTAATAGTAATAACTAAGTATTTAGTTGAATTGACAGTCTTTAGATTTGTGTGATTTATCATGTAATCACAGTTTAGCAGATTCCTTTTAGTACTCATGTGGGTGATTTCACATTTTGCACTGTCTAGAGTCAGATATCTCTTTTAGCACCATACAGATATCTTGTCTAAATAATTTTGCAATAAGTTTTGATCATCTGATGACTACAGGGTATTAAATGACAACATTATCTGCAAACAATGTTAGAGGTGTTTTCAGATCATGTCCTAAATCTTTTATGTAGATCAGAAACACCAGAGGGCATATAACATTTCCTCAGGGAATGACAGACATTACTTCTAGTTTACTTGATGTCTTTCCATCAATTACCATGAACTTGACCATTCTGACAGGAAACCATGAATCCAGTCACATAACTGGTACAATACTTGATAGGCACAAAATTTGATTACAAGTTGTCTATTAGAAATGGTGTCAAAAGCCTTTTGAAAATCTAAAAATATAAAGCATATTAATGAATGCAACAAGCACCTCTAATGTGGAGTACATTTGGATAATGATAATTATTGGTTTAGTAGGTAGTGTAGCTAGTGTGTAAAGATGCACCAAGCTTGGTACAGGTGGGATTTGTCATAGAGGTTGGTGTGATGTGGTTTGCAGCCTTACATTTGATCTTTCTTCACAGCCATTGACTAAGATTGAGCTACTTGCTCCACACATCAGCGCGTTGGACAGAATTCCTAAGGATGCAGGGTGGTACTGTTCAATTATTTTTTATGGAACTGTTATGAGAGAGGATTATCTAAAGATGTGGAGCAACGAACAAAGAGAAAATGTTGTTGATTTTTCAATGCTAAAATGAGCATGCAAGTACAGTTTATGAAGAAGGGTATACAGTAATTGTGCGTGAACTGATTGAAATGATCATAAAGGCAGCTTGACAGTTGTCCCACAAAGACTATATTGTTGCCACTGAAGCAAAGCAAGTGTGTATAGGAACCCTTTTTTCTCTAAAGAATTTAAGAATTTACTTCAACTTCTGTGGTGAAGGAATTTCAGAAGGTTGTGTTTAGTAACTGCACTTTGGCAGAACTGTCATCTGTAATTGCATAGAGGAGACATTAATTTTGTGTAGCATACTTCACATACAACCAGAATGTCTTTGGATTGTCTGCCAGTTTTCAAGACAAACTTTCGATGTGGACATTCTTTTACTGTGCTATAAGGGCATTAATCAGTTGGCCAGTGAAACTCTAGTTTCAAGCGATGGTGTAATGACAACCAAAGGAAAATTTACTGTTACATTATGTAATTACAGCTCTCCCAAATTCAATCTCATACAGTGCATGGAAAAAACAAACTCTTTGTATCTTTCCATATGAGCTCTGATTTCCCTTAATTTATTACGATGATCATTTCTCCCTATGTAGGCTGGCATCAAATTTTGGTGGACAAAATTGCTGACTGAAATTTTGTGAGAAGATTCTGCAGTAATAAAAAATGGCTTTGTTTTAATGATGTCCACCCTAAATCCTGTATCCTTTCAGTGACACCCTCTCTCCTATTTCGTGAGAATACAAAATGTGCTGTCCTTCTTTGAACTTTCTTCATGCACTCCAGAAGTCCTATCTAGTAAGGATCCCACACCATGCAGCAGTATTCTCAAAGAGGATGGAGAAGTGTAGTGTAGACAGTCACTGCAGTAGATCTGTTACATTTTCTAAGCATCCTTCCAATAAAATGCAGTCTTCAGTTAGCCTTTCTCACTTCATTTTCTATGTGTTCCTTCCAATTTAAGTTGTTTGTAATTTTAATTCCTAGGTATTTAGTTAAATTTACAGATTTTACATTTGACTGATTTATCATGTAACCAAAGTTTAATGGCTTCTTTTTAGCACTCATGTGCATAACCTCACACTGTTCGTTATTTAGTTTCAATTGCCAATTTTTCTACCATTTTCTAAATCATTCTGTAATTTGTGTTGTTCTTCTGATGACTTTACTAGTTAATAAATGACAGCATCATCTGCAAACAACCTAAAACACCTGCTCTGATTGTCTCCTAAATTGTTTATGTAGAACAGCAAAGGGCCTATAACACACCTTGGGGCATGCCACAAATCACATATGTTTTACTTGATGATTTTCCATCAATTACTATGAACTTTGACCTCTCAGACAGGAAATCACAAATCCAGTCACATAACTGAGATGATATTCCATAATCACACAGTTTCTCCACAAGCTGCTTGTGTGGGACAATATTAAAAGCCTTTAGGAAATCTAGAGGTACAGAATCAATTTGAAATTCCATTTCAATAGCACTCAGCAATTCATGTGAGTAAAGAGCTAGTAGTGTTTCACAAGAATGACGTTTTCTAAATCTGTGTTGACTGAGTGTCAATAGACCGTTATTTCGAGGTAATAGATAATTTTTGAACACAGTATATGTTCAAAAATCCTCTTGCATGTTGATGATAATGATATTGGACTGAAATTTAGTGGACTGTTCCTACTACCTTTCTTGAATATTGGTGTGAGCTGTACAGTTTGGCAGTCTTTGGGTACAGATCTTTCATCAAGCGAATGGTTGTATATGATTGTTAAGTGTGGAGCTAAAGTATCAGCAAACTCTGAAAGGAACCTAACTGGTGTACAGTGTGGACTGGAAGACTTGCTTTTGTTAAGTAATCTATGGTGCTCCACTACTCTGAGGATATCTGCTTCTATGTTACTAATGTTGGCAGCTGTTCTTGATTCTGGAATTTACTTCATCTTCTGTAGTGAAGGAATTTCGGAAGGTTGTGTTTAGTAACTGTGCTTTGGCAGCACTGTCATCTGTAATTGCATAGAGGAGGCATTAATTTTGTGTTTCTGGTAGCATACTTCACATACCACCAGAATGTCTTTGGATTTTCTGCCAGTTTTCAAGACAAACTTTCGCTGTGGAAACTATTATAAGCATCTTGCATTGAAGTCCACAATAAATTTCAAGTGTCTTTAAAGGATTTCCAATGTTGGAGATTTTGCATTCATTTGAATTTATCACATTTTTTTCCTTGTTTCTGCAACAGTGTTCTGACATGTTGTGTGCACTACGGAGACACAGCTCCATCGTTTGTTGATTTATTTAGTATAAATCTCTCAATTGCTGCCAATACCTTTTCTTTGAATTCAAGCCACATCTGGTCTACACCTACATTTTTAATTTGGAAGGATTGGAGATTGCATCTCACAAAAGAGTCAAGTGAATTTTATGTGCTTTTTTGAATAGGTATATTTTTCCTTTATTTGTGGAGAATTTGTAGGTTACAAAATTCAGCCTCGCTGTGACAACCCTGTGTTCGCTAATTCCTGTATCTATTTTGATGCTTGTTATTAGTGCAGAATTATTTGTTGCTAAGAGGCTAAGGTCATTGTTTCTGTTTTTGTTGAAATATTGGTGTATTACCTAGACATCCACACAAGAAACATTTACAAGAAGTACAGATTGAAAAGTTTTATATAGCCTAGATTATAAGTACTTGTACATCAAAGCATGCTATGCAAACCAACTGTCCAAAAAAGAGTACAGTACAGAATGTGATTTATATAAGTAACATATGAAGACTATTATGGTAACAGACATATCATCTCCAAACACTACAATATTACAAAATATTAATTTTGTAGTTGTTATGTACAACTTGCAATATGTAAAATCAAACAGTGGATACTCCAGGATGGAATAATGACTGTATTATGAAAAGGATTCATTGCTGCACACAATAAAGTGAAGATGTTGAGTTGCAGACAAGCACAATAAAAAGACTGTGAAGCATGTAAGCTGTTGACCAAAAGACCTTCCTTCAGAAGATGACAATACACACACACACACACACACACACACACACACACACACACACACACACACACACACACAGACATTCTCACTATTATGACTCTCACACACATGAGACCACTGTCTCTGGCCACTGAGGACAGACTACAAGCAACTGGGCCTGGTGGGATAAGCAATGTGGGTGGTGAGAGTTAGGAGGAAGCTGGGACAGGAGGAGAAGAGGTAACAGGGTAGAGGTGGGGTTCATAAAGTACTGGTTCTGGGACCATACAGGGTCATGGTGGGGAGATTGTAGGCAGCTGGGTGCAGTCGGAAGTTAGATTTTGGGAGGGGGGAGGGGGGGGGTGTTATTGGAAAAGGGTGAGAAGGAAAAAGACTGTGGGTATACTGGTGGAATAGAAGGCTGTGTATTGATCGAGTGGGAGCAGGGAAGGGGATAGTTGGGTGAAGGACAGTGACTATCGATGGTTGAGCCCAGGATGGTATGGGAATGTAGGATATATTGCAGGGAGAGCTCCCATCTTTGCAATTCAGAAAACTGGTGTTGGTAGGAAGGATACTGATGACACAGGCTGTGGAGCAATCTTTGAAGTGAAGAACGTTGTGTTCTATAGCATGTTCAGTGACTGGGTGGTCCAACTGTATACTGATCAAAGTTAGTCAGTGGCCATTCATGTGGACAGGGAGCTTGTTGGTTTTCGTGCCCATGTGGAGCACAGCACAGCTGTTGCAGCTTACCATGTGGATCACATAACTGCTTTCATAGGTAGTCTAGTTTTTGATGGGATAGGTGATGTTTGTGACTGGACTGGAGTAGATGGAGGTGGGATGATATATGGGACAGGACTTTTGTGCAGGTCTGTTGCATGGATATGAACTTTGAGGGAAGGGGCTGGGAGCAGGGGAGGAGTAGGGACGGACAAGGAAATTGTGTACGTTTGGTGGGTGGTGGAACACTACCATGGTAGGGGTGAAAAGGATAGTGAATAGGACACTCATTTCAAGCCACAACTAGAGGTAGTTGAAACCCTGATGAAGAATCTAATTTAGTTGTTCCTTTCGTGGATGGTACCGAGTTATGAGGGAAATACTCCTTTCAGGCCAGATGGTGGGACTTTATGAGGTGATGGGTGACTTGTGAGATAAGATATGGAAGATATGTTTCAATACAATTTTGGGAGAGTAATTTTGGTCTGTGAAGGCTTCAGTGGGACCCTTGGTGTATTTTGAGAGGGACTGCTTACTGCTACAGATGTGATAAGACACAGGTGACTAGGTTGTGTGGAATGGACTTGTTAGTATGGAATAGGAAGAATCTGTCGAAGTGGACATATTGCTGGTGGTTAGTAGGTTACGTATGGATGGAGTTAATGATGTCAACATAGAGGAAGGTGTCTTGTTGGGTTGAGGAGAACCCAGTGAAGCAAATGGGTGGAGAAGGCTTTGAGGTTTTGGAGGAATGTGGATAGGATGTCATCATCTCAAACCAGATGTCATCCGTGAATTTGAACCAGGTCAGGGGTTTGGGATTTAGGGTGGTTAGGAAGGATTCCTCTAGATGGCCTATGAACAGGTTAGTGCAGGATGGTGTCATGTGGGTGCCCATTGCCGTACTTCAAATTTGTTTGTTGGTGATGCCTTCAAAGGTGAAGTAATGATGGTTTAGGATATAGTAGGCTGTGGTGACCTGGAAAGAGGTTGCAGGTTTGGAATCCATCGGACCTCGGAATGGGAAAGGTAGTGTTCAATAATGGCAAAGCAAAAGGCATTGGGGTTATTAGTATAAAGGAAGCGGCATCAATAGTAATGGGCAGGGCATAGCGCGGTAAAGGAACAGGAACTGTGGAGAGTTGGTGGAGGAAATGATTGGTGTCTTTTTATGGGAGGGAAGGTTGTGGGTGATAGGTGGAACATGTGGCTCTGTGAGATCAGAGAAGGTTGCAGGTAATAGGCAGAAGGTGTTGGTCTATGAAAGCAGAGACTTTCAGAGGCGGCACAGCATCTGGATGGTTGAGTGTATTGACTTTATGAAGCATTTAGATGGTAGGAGAATGGGGAGTGGTAAGTGTGAGGTAGGGGAGAGAGAGAGAGAGAGAGAGAGGCTCAAGGGAGAGGTTCTGGGATGGGCACAAGGATTTGAGGAGAGACAGGAATTCCTGTTTGATTCAGTGGGGCCTCCATGGCAGGGTTTGTTGATGGACGAATCTGAGAGCTGATGGACATATACCAAGTAATTCTTGTGGTTCAAAACAACAGTGGGGGAGCCTATGTCAGCAGGTAGGATTATAAGATCAAGACGCACAGTCATTTTACTCCTCGTGTTTTTACTTATCTCCTTGTCTGCTCCTTCCTCCCCTCCTTCACTTCTCTCTCTGTTTAACCTTCGGACTGCAGGTAACTGCCCTACACTCTCCCCACCACATCCATGTATGCTCCAAAAAGCAGCACTTGACCATCCCCCATCCCTACCCTGATATTCCTCCCCTCCCCTCCCCCCTCCCATCATGCACATTGTTCGCAGTCTGCCCTCTCAGCGAGAGACAGTGGTCAGGTGTGTGACAGTTTTGTGTGTGTGTGTGTGTGTGTGTGTGTGTGTGTGTGTGTGTGTGTGTGTGTGTTTGTTTGTTTGTGTGTGCGCGCACATCTGTATATTTGTGTTGTTGACTTCAGAGAAAGACCTTTTGGCTCAAAAGCTTACGTATTTAGAAGTTTTTTTGTTGTGCCTGTCTGCGATGCAACATCACTACTATATTATTACTGCATCAGATAAAATTTCTGTTCTGTCAGCATATCAGAAGTTGCGGTTTTTGTGTCAAGTACTTTTCTGTTGCTGTGAAATGTCATAGGCTGCTATTTTCCCATCAGATCTTTTGCTTTTGCTCTGGAACATCATAGGATGCTGTTTTCTCTTCAAATGTTTTTCTTTCACTCTGGGACTTTAGAGGTCACAGTTTTTCTATCTGTAATATTGGGAGTCCCATTTTTTATGTTCTCTAGTCTCACCCACATACTTCTTTTATGCTGTGGCTCTGGGTACAAATGAAAGAGTTTGTTCTCGATTGTTGATCATCTTGTGAGACAGACAGAAAAGTTGACTTCTTATTACCATTATCGTGACCAATCTTCATAAGTATATGCTGTTTGTGGCTTGCTGGGATCATTGGAAAGAGGATCAGCAACAAGAACCTGCAGTTTCAATTAGGCTCTGTTTGCAAAAATATTTATTTAGCTTCTTAAAATACAATACAGTGGTTGCTGGCCATTAGCCAGTGATTATGTTAAGTCTTGCACAATTGAAAGCCCTCCCCCTTCACCCTCAATCCCTAATTCTGTAGAGCTCTAATTTACGTAATATTGAAATTCTGACATTTTATTTACAAGCCTTTGAAAATTCATAAAATTCTGCGTTGCTTTACAAAATGACCCTCCACGTACTGCAGGCTCTTTATTATTCCCAAAAAACTGATGACTTGCTCATATCCTTCCGATCGGCAAGAGATCTACCATTGTCATACTTGACCGAAAGGAGTATGTAAGTGAGAGTCAGTGCCGGTAGTGTGACACCTCTATGTACAGCATCTGCCATCGAGATCCCATCCCACTGTTACAAGCTGACCTACAGTTGATTCCTTAAAACTTCAGACTCCTCACGAGGACTAAGACCTCAGTCCATAACATTTCTTACCCAACTGAAAATACACACCTCCACCTTTTACCTTCTTCCTAACATCTTTAAACCCAGTCTCCCAGATCATCCCATAGTTGCTGGCTTCAAAGCACCCACCAAAGGTGTATCTCCCTTAGATGATCAACACTCGCAACCAATAGTATGAAGATTTTGCTCCTATGTAAAGACACCAATGATTCCCCGGGGCATCTAAAATCTGTGCCTGTCCCGTTGTGCCACACATCCTGCTTGTTGCCATTGATTCCACCTCCTTTAATACAAACAAGTGCATGCTATGTCTGCTACTGAACATTTCCTCAACCAGCACCCACCTTATTCCAAATCAATGATGCCCTTCCTACTCACCTTCATCAGCTTTAACCTTACACTAATTACTTTACCTTTGAGGGGCAGATGTATAAGCAGATCAGGGGCATGGCCATT
Source organism: Schistocerca gregaria (assembly GCF_023897955.1). NCBI lineage: Eukaryota > Metazoa > Arthropoda > Insecta > Orthoptera > Acrididae > Schistocerca > Schistocerca gregaria. Next base: position 544,763,258 of record NC_064931.1, read on the forward strand.
GTAACCAGGATGACTCTTCCTATGCCAACCTTTTCATGGGTCACTTTGGATGCTTTACTGGTGTCCACAAGCCTTTAGCCATTGGTTTGGTTTAGATACAGTGATGACATCTTTGAAATATGGACTCATAGTGAGGCTGGCCTGTTAAAGATTCTCCCAATTAAATGTCACATTGTCCTATTCTGAATTCCACGGCACTTTTCTTGATGTTGACCTGATCATCACAAAGGATCAGTTGAACACTTCTGTTCAAACTAAGGGGACCTAGAAGTCACTTTCGTTCACATTAGGTGACTGAAGCATCATGGTTGTTTTTTACACTAGTATTTTTAAAGATAATAACACAAAAAATTAATAATAATTGAAATGAAACTTTAACTAAATAATTAGTATATTGTGACCTCTATGTGACAAAAATTTGAACACTGCTGCTTTCAAAATAGTGAGAAGATTGATTTTTCTCTTATATATTGAATTATGTGTGAATTTTATTCTAGGCATACTGTACTTCCACACAATTAAAATTTAAAGTTCAGAACATATTTTGTTCATTTAAGAATGGAACAGCAATATTTACTAATTTCTTGTTATATGTATTTGGAAAAAAATGTTTTTTTGGAATCTGCTTTCTTCTCCTAATAAATTATGAACATATGACATGTTCCAGCTGAAAATATTTGATATATTTTTGATATCCTTGTCCTCTTTATAAGTTAAACTCCTTACAAACAGATTGATTGATAGGTGTCACTGGATGTGGATATGGACAGGCTTGCGGTCAGCAGGCTGCTCTCCCCACCATCCTCAATTTTTGTGAATGGAGCCACCACTTCGTAGTCAAGCAACTCCTAAAATGGATAAGCTATTCTTTGACATTATAACATATGTCCTGTCAACCTGTCACTTATTTTCAGTCAGTGTTTTCCGTATATCCCTTCCCTCACTAATTCTGCAGAGAACCTTATCAGTCCGTACCTTATCAGTGTATCTTATTTCCAATACACCTCTGTAGCACTACATAACAAATTCTTCAATTCTGTCCTGTTCTGGTTTTCCCACAGTCCATGTTTAACTACCAGACAATGCTGTGCTCAAAATGTACATTATCAGATATTTGTTTCTCAAACTAAGGCCTATGTTTGATACAAGCAGACTTCTTGTGGGATCCAGGCACTAGACTGGCAGCAACTTTGTCTTCACTGGATGCTCTTACAGCACCAACTCATCTGAAAAGCAGATTTCCTGGGCCACCATATCCAATTGTGGTACTGCTGATCCATCCCAAAAAATCTTAGGAATGCACCTGTTGTCATTCAGTATTTCCTTGTCTTGAAAGTATTAATCAGTTAATTTGACAAGGCTGTCACTTCTTAAATTATGCCCTGAAATGAGGACCATTATGACTGACATTTTGTCCACCACATCTAGAATAGCTCTTCATCTCCCTCTAAATCTCCACAATATCCTTGCCAGATCCTGCACTTCTCCACCCATTTTGCTGCTCTATGGGTCCTACCCTTGTGACCATCTCCACGGTAAGACCTGCCCTATGCAGCCTCCTACCATCACCTATACCAGTTCTGTAGCTGGCAGAGCATGTACTACCAAAGGGAAAGCCATCTCTGAAATGACACATCTCCTATACCAGCCATTACATGAACACTGTTCAGCTTTTTACATGGGCGAGACAACCACCAAGTCACCAGTTTGTATGAATTGACATAGACAGAGCGTGTATACTGACATCACACAATATCCTGTAGCAGAGCTTGCTCTAAAACATGTCAGTCTTGAACATGGCATCTGTTTCAGCACATGAGCCATCTTTATTCTGCCACCAGACACCATTTTCTCAGAACTCCGCAGATGGGAACTGGCATTACAACCTGTCCTTGGTTCTCGCCACCCACCTGTTATTAATTTTTGTTAATTTCTTTGCTTTCAGTATTCATTTCTTCACTCCCTTTTAGTTTTCAGTATTGTTGTTTTCTGACCTGTCTATTCCCCCCACCCCTAATACGTACTTATCTTTCTTTTCTTTTAAACTTGTGCACAATGTTTTTGTCACTTATGTCTGTATTGCATATTGCCTTATCTCCCACCTTTAACCTCTCAGATTTTCAAATCTCATCTGGTGCAGTCCTCAACAATCCATCTTTCCTTCTTATCCCATCCAGTAAGTCTCCATTGACCCTGAGTTCCTCTTCCAAACTCTCCACATTTCCTAAACCTCACTAGTTCTTTCCATTTACACCTCTTCTTTCCCTGCCACTAACAATAAAAAAAAAGAGAGGTGTTGTCTCATTAGCGAAACAATGGCAAGACACTGCTATTTGTTGTTACTTACACTGCTGCTTTCTTTGATAATGGTCAACAAGATCCAAAAAATAGAATGTGTGTGATAGAAGATGTTCTAATCGAGAGTTTAGCAAAAAATTTTCTCCATTTGAAAATCTTTGCAGACACCTCTTTAGTACATTACATTCTGCACATAAATTAGAGTCATCTTAGATTTAAAAATCTAGTCAATTGGAGTGCTTCATTTCTGACTGTATCACTATTAGGCATAAGAATAATACAAATATAAAAATGACATGTTATCTATATTCTTCCGCGTTTGCTGTTGTCTCACTCTAGTTTCGTAGTTTATTAGGCAGGCAGGATTTAAATGAGTTAGCAGCAAACACAAAAGAATACAAGGCAAAATGTTTATAATCGTATTATTCTTATGGTGAAGAGAATACTGCATGTGATTCACAATTCATAAAAGTTCCTGTTAACAACCATCTCTTTTCACAGGTAAGAAAAAATTCAGAACGTAGAGTTGACATATGGCAAACATCCCAAACAGTCTTGCCAATCTGATTTTTGTAGTACATTGAAATGCTGCTACATTCAAAGATGAAAAATAAGAATTTGTATTTACCTTGTTGGATAATGTATGATAATGCAGTGGTTGAAACTTGGGGAGGAGAAAAAAAACTTAAATTTATTTACTGATGCAGAGGTTTTGGGGCCAGTGTTCATGTTTGTGTCTGCAAAGTATGCCTGTGTAGCGCTACATATATTCAACGGCAGAAGTTAGTTGTGGCGGCACCTACCAACATTTTTCAGAACTTCCACTTACTTTGCACTTGATTCTAAGCAGCAGTCTGTTTTTAGGATTACAAAAACTGGAAAAAAGTGTGGCTTAGATTCAAGTAAATACGGTATATGACATCCACAATTACAATTTTGTGGTGCTCTTGGTAATAACAAAATTAGAACACACATTTTAAGATTTAATAGTTTTGTGTTTCCTTTTTCATTAATACAGCAATATACACTGAAGAACCAAAGAAACTGTTATAGGTATGCATATTCAAATGCCAAGATATGTAAAAAGGCAGAACACGGCTCTGCAGTCGGCAATGACTACATAAGACAACAAGTGTCTATTGCAGTTGTTAGATTGGTTACTGCTGCTATAATGGCAGGTTATCAAGATTTAAGTGAGTTTGAACATGATGTTACAGCTGGTACAGAAGCGATGGGACACAGCATTTCCGAGGTAGCGATGAAGTGGGATATTCCTGTATGACCATTTCACGAGTGTACCGTGAATATCAGGAATCTGGTAAAAACATCAAATTTCCAACATTGCTGCAACCAGAAAAATATCCTGCAAGGACGGGACCAATGATGACTGAAGAGACTTATTCAACATGAAAGATATGCAACCCTTCTACAAATTGCTGCAGATTTCAATGCTGGGCCATCAAGAAGTGTCACTGTGTGAACCATAGCGCTTTCGGGTTCGAAGGCCCACTTGTGTACCCTTGATGACTACACCACACAATGCGACTCCCAACACATCCAGAATTGCTACACCGTGGCTCCAGGAACACTCTTTTTGAGTTTAAACACTGCTGCTGCCCATCAAACTCCCCACATGGGAACATTATTGAACATATCTTAGATGCCTTGCAATGTACTGTTCAGAACAGATCTCTACCTCTTTGTACTCAGGATTCAGGTTGTCAGTTCAATTCCTGCCAGACATTAGTTGAGTCTATACCATGTCATGTTGCGGCACTTCTGCATGCTCATGGGGGCCCTACACGATATTAAGCAGGTGTACCAGTTTCTTTGTCTCTTCATGGCATATGCAAGAAATATGTATCTTTTGCATTAATTCTGTTATGATATCTCAGTGTCCGATAATTTATACCATCCACAAATGTAGCATTTGTTGATTTATATATATCACCAGTTGTTTATAGCAAGTTTACTTACATTTCTATCATTTATTACATGCCTGCATCTCCCAGGTTTCATGACTCTGAAGTTGTACTCATGTTTATTGACGTGGAAAAAAAACTCATAGGGAGTTGGTCTCAACACCAAATATGTATTAATTTTAACTTTTTGCTAATGGCTTTATAGCTCTCAAGGACCATCCCATATCTTACATTTTGTGTCTTTCATGTCAGTGTACTCATGTGTAGTTGAAAGCATATTTTGTGTTGTACTAGGATCTTTGTTTGTCATCTTCTTTGTTCACATATGGAAATCTTCTTCCTTGATTCATCATGTAATTTGAGGGGATTGGTATTTTTAATTCTGTATTGTGTAAAAAGTTTCTGATCGAACTGTGTGATAAGGTTGCATCGTGTTGATTTATTTGTGTTCAGTTGAGCTGTTTGATGTGTTCCATTTGAATAGTAGTTATCTTGTATCAGGGATGAATGAAAAGTAATGCCTCCACCTTCGTTAATTGGGTTTGGATGGGAATATTTTAATAAATCAAACGCAGAAATAATCCTTAGAATGTGATCTTTAATTACCAATATTCACTTTTCCACATAATCACCAGTCAATTGGATACGTTTCTGCCAACGATGAACAAGTTTTCTGCAGCCATCATGGAAGAAGTCAACACTCTGTTTCCGCAACCACTGTCTCACAGTTCTCTCAACGTCTTCATCAGAAGCATAATGATGTACCCGCAGATCATCTGTAATTATCAGGAACAGATGGAAGTCAGATGGACTGTATGGAGGATGCCGTATGGTGGAGAGGTTCAGTCTCTGAAGTTGTGCAGTGGTGGCACGTTAGGTGTGTGGTTTGGCATTGTCATGCTGCAGGAAAACATTTCCCTTTACCTTTCAGACCCAACGACATACAGTACTCACATCAACACAGTCTCCATAAACTGCTTTCATTCTCTGATGCATCTCCTTTGGGATGACACCTTCTGCTGTCAAGAATTTAATGACTGCAGCCGATTTGGAGTGGTGTGTGCTAAAAATGACATGCGTATTTATACTGTTATGCTATGTTCTATTTAAATTGCCATATATCACACAATATTCACTTTAAAAATATAAAAAAAATTTACCACTTATCCATAAAAGTATGTAGAATATTATGGCTTACACAGATTATGATAATGTTTCAAATGAATTTGATTGTGACAGTCAAAATAAAATAATTTTTTAAAAGTATTATAAATTTGACTTTGATTCCATATATACAACACTGTGCTTCCTTTTAAGAAGGTTAACTGCAGTCCATAGAATCTACACATATTTCTGAGTAAAGTGACATGAGGGATATGAAATTTGTGTTATTATTTAGAAAGATAATAATTATTTATTTGAGGAGAACGTTACAGAATTTCCATGTCTACAATATGACTTAGCATTTGTGTTTAGGAAAACATTCACCATGCAACCCCTTATTACAACCATTACAAACAGTTCTTGACCCTCTTTTCCTTCCCTCACTAGTACACGCACAGCATCTTGACTCTTTCTTCTCTGGAAGTTTTCTCAAACCTGGAGCACGACGAGGATCATCAATAGGATTTTTTTCTAGCAGCCATTCATCTGACAAAGCTTCAATTATCATTACAGTCTATACATATCTGGAAACAAATTTCCTTCCCTTATTATGCTCTTTGTATAATATGTAAGAGTTCAGTACCATTTTTAACATTATGTTCAAAGCTACCTTCTTCCAGTAACGAAGAGTTCGCCTCTCATCCAAATATGCATACAGCATCATGTTGGAAGTGTCTATTCCACCCATATACTGGTTGTACTGGTGTATTATTTCTGGCTTTTTTAGTGTTTTATTTTTGTGTTGGACTTCAATGTCACCAGCACCAACTTTACTTGACAATAAGAGACTGGGATTTTTTGCCTCTGTACACACATGCCAGTACCGGACCTGACTTACAATACATCCTTTCCCCAATTCCAAATTTCTTTCTAAATTGCTTCTCCACAAGGATATCATATCCCTTGTTCAAATAACTGACCAAACACAGTAACTTCTGAACAACACAGTAACCTAAGCCATGTCTTGCAATCTCAGCCTTATCTTCTTGGCTTTTGGCACCTCTGTTTGTATAAAATCCAAGACAGTAGTGCATTATAGAGTCACACAGCATCCAGAATTTGATTCATCATTGGTGGGGGTGTTTGTTTGGCAAATTCTGTAATAGGGAAGTGTGACATTTAGAGCCAACTAGACACTCATCAATACTCAGTTGCTCTTGAGGTGTGTAATGATGTCTAAATATATTATTAGCATGATGTACCAATGGCTGGTACCTGATACATGGGTCATAATGAGGATGGCCTGGTTCTGGACATTTCTCACTATCCACAAGATGAAAGAATTTCATGAGATGCCTAAATTGATGGGCAGAAAATATTTTACCAAACCATGGAAATGCCTTTGACGGTTTTGTGCTCCAGTATGATAGCATTGTGGGCCTTTTATTGAGTCCCATATTTAGTAAGCAAGCAATAAAACCTCTTAACTCAGTACTTGTCACATTCTTCCATTTCTTATACGGTTTGAACAATGTAGCATGTTTAGTTATAAACTGTTTAGCTGAGTGATTCATATCAGTTACAATAAGCTGCAAAAACGTTGTAGTAAAGAATAGAGTAAAATATTCTATCACAGGAGATCCTACTTGTGGCATATGTTTTGGTTCTGGCAGCTCTTGAAATGGATGTGTTAATGGCTGAAGTGTTTCAGGTGCGCGTACTTCAGTGTATTGTACATCTTCGATTGCCGGCCGCGGTGGTCTCGCGGTTCTAGGTGTGCAGTCAGGAGCCGTGCGACAGCTATGGTCACAGGTTCGAATCCTGCCTCGGGCATGGATGTGAGTGATGTCCTTAGGTTGGTTAGGTTTAAGTAGTTCTAAGTTCTAGGGGACTACTGACCACAGCAGTTGAGTCCCATAGTGCTCAGAGCCATTTGAACCATTTGAACCATCTTTGATTTCGTCGTCACTTTTACCCACAATATTATCATGTACATCACTGTCACTTTCTGAACTGTTGCTGCTTTCGCTAAAACACTCTGTATCACTAGTACATTCTAAAAGTTCACAAATTTCTTCATCGGTAAGTCCTCTGCTCTGGCCTGGTGTAGGTCGCATTTTTCACAAAAAATGGAGAAAATAAACAAACTGTAAACTCTTAGTATGAAGAAAAACACACAGAAACAATGATAAGTAAAAGTACTGAGCAAAAACAAGAACGTAGAACGCAATAACAGAATGTAAACATGTACTGCGAAACACAACGTCAATAAACAAACGATGCAAAAGTGGAATAATTGAATGCTAATATTTCACCGAAACGATGCTCAGTTGTCGATAGCTGTTGATCTACACATAGTTCGATTCAAAGAGCATCTGTAATCAGCACACCAACACCATCTAGCGCTGATTTTGTAAGCCAAACAAGACGAAGAGGAGTAACAACGAATTGGCACCCTGACAGTATTAGCGCCAGTAGGGGATAACGATAGATCGTTACCTTGACATTGAAAGGGTTAAATCACATTGACTGATGTCTACACAGGGTTCCATACTTTACACTGTAACAACACAACTGTTCAATGTTAAGGCTTCCCGCCATATGGGGCTGTAGAGAAGAGGCTGCAGAACAAACCAGCACATGCCACATACCAATGCTGCCAGATGTTGAAGACTTACAAAGGTGGAGGCATTACTTTTCAGTCAGCCATCATATTTAGGGTTATCTTCCTTCGTGTAAGTTTTGTTATCTCTTGGTGCGTAGTGTGTAAAATGACTGGGATCATGTTTATGCGGCTATGTTGTAGAATGTATGTATTTCTGTGTCCACATTTGTTCCTGTGATTGTGCATGCTTGTAGAGTATGGACATGTTTCTTCATGATGCAAAATTTTCTTTCTTGATTCTTCATGTAACATTGGGGTAATCAGTGTACCTTGTGCAGTGTTGCTATTGAAAAAAAAAGTAATATAATGTAAATAGCACATAGAGCTCTTCGCAACTCTGGAGATATACAGTTGTAGGTTCTCTGCAGTATGACTCTTTCAGAGTTTGAAAGCCATTAGCTTTGTTGCAGATCACAGTGTTTGAATATGTGATGTCCACAATGACAAAATTTTTTGTGTAGTGACATAGTTAGGATTCACATATTCGGATTTATCAGTTATTGTGTTTTCTTTAACAATAGTACTATAATATATGTAAGAAAGATGTATGATTTGCATTAATTCTCAGTGTGACATAATTTATTCTACCCATGAAACAACTTAATGAGTTATACAAGTCACCAGTTGTTTACAGCATGTTTATGTATTGTTATTATTCTTATAACATTTGCAACTTCCAGATTCACAGGCTCTGAAGCTGTACTTATGTTTGTTGAAATGGAAAACACTCATCAGTGTAGGTGTCATTACCATTTATACATTAATATTAATTTATAGATAATGACTTTGCGGCTCTCAGTGACTGTCTCATAAACCTTCATTCATGTTTTTGTCACTGTACTCGTGTGTGGTTGTAAGAATGTTTGTGTTGTGCTCGAGTCATTATTTGTGTAAGTTCGTTTTCTTTCTTTATGTCTTGAAATCTTCTGTCTTGATTCTTCATGTAATTTGAGGTATCAGTATTTTAATTGTATATTCTGTAAAAAATTGTAATTGAATTACGTTACTTTTTCAGTGTCCACGTGAACTGTTTGATATGTGGTTATTGAATAGTATTGATCTTCTGTATTAGGGACATCTTTCTTCATGTAAAGTCTTTTTCTTTGTTGTTTCATCATCTTGTTTGAGTTGTTAATACTTTACAGTGAGCAGGGTGTAAGATGATAGTCACTGAGTTTATGTGGCGAGGTTGTAGTGTGTCTATGGCTGTGTTCAAATGTGTTGGTGTAAGTGTGGTTGTTGTAGAGGGTAACTTTTCGTTTGAAGATACATATTTCTTCATGAGACAGGACCTCTCTTGATTCTTCTTGTCATACTTGAGTCACAGCTAAGAAATATGTTTCCAAATGAACTTGATGAAACAACTTGACAATACAAGGTGGAAGCTGTTTGTGCTGAAATGACCAGTGTATTTTGTACTGTCTCCCTCACGAAAAGTACCATAATGTCCAGATTAACCATTCAATCATTCTCGTCTATTTTCATTTTCTTCAGTGTTTCAACAAATTTATGCAAGTTTACAACATGGTGTTCACAATGTCCCAGTTTCAGTGTTAATAATCCTGCAAGATGATTTGGTGGACTGTTGGTGGGCAAGCGGAATTCACTAACAATGCATGTAAGATGGAACTTTTGCTTACATATGTTCAGGAATCCATAGAGCCTGACTAGTCGGGTAGCTGGTGGCATTAATTTCTTCACCTCTTTGTCTGGTAAACCAGAGTCCTTTAATAACCACCCTCTCTTCATGACTATGGCCTGTGTTGTATCGCAACTGGGCTTCCAGTATGCATCATCTTCTCATAAACGTAGCACATTCAGATTGTAGTCTTCAGTGTTCAGAAGCAAAGTGGTATTTCCTTTGCCAGCTGGCAAGACATCTAAGTCAAAATTCTCACACGATAAGTGCAAGTCACTTTGTTGCTCATGCCTAATTAAGATTTCAGTGGTTTAGGTTTTGCCAGTATATAGCTGGCACTTAGTGTGATGTTCTTATCTGTGTCATGAGAGAGATGATGAATGCACTATTGTGTTCCACTAATAACATAAAAAATTGCCAGACATCTTGGGGCTGGTGAAAAATTAAGGCTGGCACAGAGCCATTTTTCCAGTTCTGGGATGGAGTGATTAACAGCTATTGTATGGCCTTATCATTCTCCATATCAGTTCCTCTGTGAAATGATAGGTCAAACTTGTTACATTGCATAGACATCATCTTGTACAAATTATCATGCTGTTGTTCTGTCCATGGGGGCAGGCTTTTGATGTTGAAAGTAAGTAACAGTCCTTGTAGTCAGGTCGGAACAGCAGTTTCAAATGTGAAAGGACCCTCATGTACCACCTGACATCACTCTGTCCCACAATGAGACAGAGCTGCCTATCTCACCTTCTGCAAAACATCATTTTGGCCCTCTCTGATTGGTGGCAGGAACTGCAATTCTGGCTATATAAATAGGAAATTGTGACAGCCCCATCAGTCAGTAGTTTTACTCCTGATGACAATGGCAAAGATAGCCATTGGAAGCTCATTAATTTTATTTGATTTGATGCTGTTTGAAAATCACAAAGACATGATGCTGCAAAAGTCATTGAGCACACTTATGTTTCCTCTGCAGTGAGGACATAATGCACAGTGTGAGACTGCTGGAAAAACTGTGAAAAAATAAATTACATCTGCTGAGTTCTTTAGCATATTGCAATGCTGGCTGGATAAGGAGGTAATTCCTCACTTTGTTGTAGCTAAGCAACACATCCAAACTGCTGCAGGGGACAGAATTTTGAAGCAGACAAGTCACACCATAGTGAGACAGTGGACCGGTAGACAAGATATGAGCTTGATCCATATACCAGAAAGCTGTTTGATTGTCATCAACTTCTGTCATCAGCTTTGCAGCCATTCGATTGGGAGTGCGTGGACATAGCCATGGCATCACAGTGGTGAGCCAGCTTGTGCAAGACAGCAAGACAACATCCAAGCAAGTTTGACCACGTGACTCACAGAGGAAATGATGTGAAGAATGATAAGTTTCACAGAATAGTTGTTAATCTGTGCAATCCAGAACTAGTCGACAACTCTGTGGCAGCTCTGGGTAAAGGCCTTAATTTTTCACCAGTCACACATTATCTGTCAGTTTTTGATTGTGTTAGTGGAACTGAACAGTGCATCTGGCATCTATTGCATGACACAGCAGAGGATGTCTCACTAGCTTCCAGTCTGGGTTTAAGCTATCCCACCAAAAACCAGTGTTAACCTAGAAGATTGTTGTGACTTGTCCTTATTGTGTGAGAATGATGACTTGGTTGTCTTGGTAGCAAACAGAGGAAATGCCACTGTGTTTCGGAACACTGAACCTGAAGGTGCTATACTTATTAGAAGAAGGTGTGTACTGGGAACTTAGCCACAATCTGACACAGGCCATAGTCAAAACATCTTACAGGAATATAAGTGCCAAAACTAGGACATTGTGAACACCATGTTGTAAACTACCAGACATTTGTTGAAACACTCAAGAAAATAAAAACAAATCAAAATGACATAATGGTTAGTCCGGACATTGTGTCACTTTTTACGAGGGTGCCAGTAGAAGACATGCTGGATCTTTTGGCCGAACTCTTTCCATTTGGAATCCTCAAGTTGTTATGTTATGTTCTTACAACAACACTTCTTATACCATGATGAATATTATGAAATAATGGATGGCACAGTGATGGACTCAACGCTGCCCCTCGCAGTCACAAATTTCTTCATGGAGCACTTTGAGGAGCAGGCTCCAAACTCCGTGGTGTTGTGTCCACCTTGCTTGCCAAGATATGTTGATGGTGCCTTCCTGATATGGCTCCATGGTGAAAATACACGGCAGCAGTTAATGGATCATACAAACGGTGTTCATCCCAACATTAAATTTGCCATCAAGATGCAGAAGGATGGCAAGCTATTGTTCTTGGATGTTTCCATTGGGGGAAGGCAGGAGGGTGGCTTAGTCATTAAGTTTACATGGAACCAATGTACAGTGATAAATATTTAAACATTGATAATTTTCACTCTTGTACACTAGAAAATGGTCCTGAAAACGTTAATAAACACAGCAAAATTTATTTCCAATGACAACCACCTACAGTCTGAATTGCAGCACTTGAGGCACAGGTTCAGAGAGGATGATTATAGCAAGAGAGACACTGCAAATGCTTTCAGATATCACCAAAGATGGATGTCTTGTGAATTGGCAGAAGAAGCCAAGCCAACGGCTTTCCTGACATACTGTGGGCCAACGGGCAACAAATTAGGATGTGTACTGCAGAGACATGGATTGAGACTAGTGCTTTGTCCCACCCCCAAAAAACGACATATGCTCTGCCTTGTTAAAGAGAACATAACTCTTCATGTGTCAGGTGTGCATGGCATCCCTTGCGAGTGCAGCAGGATTGATGTAGGTCAATCAATTTGCACAGTTGCAGGGTTTTGTACTGATCACAAGAGACATATTAAATGGAGGGAGCTGAACAAGTCAGCCGTATCTGAGCACTGCCTGGAAAACAGACACAAAATATGGTTTGAGAACACAAAAGTTTTGGCTCATGTGTCAACATACGTGGATTCTATTATAAAAGAGGTGGCTGAGATTAGATTGAACAACAACAATTTCAATAGAGACCAGGGGCACACTGACTAGGGCATGGGGACAGGCTTCGGTATCAGGAGGAAGCTACAGTGGATGACTAACACTTATAGGGAGGTTGGGAACAGCAGCTTCAAACGTGGCACTGGCCCCTTGTGCCACCTTACATCACTCAGTACAATGTCTGGCTGGAGCTGCTATGAGCTACCAAACTCACCTTCAATGCGTGTATCATTTCTGTCCTCTCTGATAGGTGCCAGTGACTGTAATCATGGCTATATAAGTGGAAAAATGTGCCATGCCCAGCTGTCAGTAGTTTTTACCTGGCAATGATGACAGTGATAATCATTGAACACTTGATTTTTTTTAATTGACTCAGCTTCAAAATCGAGACTATTTTATTCAAAGATTTGTTTAACATTTTTTCTTTGAGCAACAAGAAACAGACTCTAGCTGTCACAATGGCTTCAAGGGAAAGTCTCTCTGTACTAAAGCACAAATGACACGTTTGTGTAGCATCATGTTGTGAAGTGACTCTGAGCCTGAGTGGGCTAAGCAGCTGCCACCAGCCATCATATACTATGATGGCAGAGTGCGCTCGTGATACCAAGCCACTGGAGGTGTGACAAAGCTGACATACATCACTGGGTCTACCAGAGCCTGTACGACAACAATCAGCATTCAACAAAAACTTGCAGTTCCATGCCAACATGATATGCTGTAGAGCGGTATCGATACTTGATACAACAAATGCTACAACAGAACCAAGACTGTCTTCAGACTATCTGAGCCTCAACACACAGAGCTCATAGTTGACATTATGTCTCCTGGAAGCACACAGTTCACACTGATCCCATTAAACATCAGTTATGACAAGAAGTACAAATTTTACAGCAGTGGCACAAATTAGTAATCTTAGGTAACTCTCCCATAAATGTCATAGCACTTCACTTTACACACTGGAGTGTTTGTTGTTACTACCTCCCCTCCCTGTTTCTCAGTTGTTAACATTATCATGCTGCCACGATGAAAATATCTTTTTCCTGTGCTGATTAATAGTATATTTATGATTGTATTTATTATGGTATTGATATTTTTTGGTGTGAACATTATAGTGTTGTTGTCTAGTATGATTGTGTTTTTATGTTCCATGTTCCTACCTCCTCCCTACCCTTTGCCCACACTTGCTATGGATATTCAAGGAGATAACAGGAGAAAGGAATGATGGGCATGCACGGCCAAAAAATGTATGGCAGAATAGAATAGAAGAAACATCTCCTTAGGCGAGAGAGGTTGGAACCATGTCTACAGACAAAGAGATGGAAGTCCTTTGTGTCCTCTACATGGTGAATATATGTGGACTAGATTCAGAAAGTGCTTTTCAGTGATAACCTTCTGTTATTGTTATGATGATGTGCTGTTTTATGCATCATATGTGAGTGATATTGTTGTATCGAGGGATGTCTTGGATGAGTTTATATAATAAGTTTATTCTTAGGTTTTTATGTGTAGCAATGTCAAGTAAATAATTCATCATTTCTTTATGAATAAATAACTGTTGTTATGATAAGGATCGTGTGCAGTAATCTCTGATTGTGAATCATTATTCAGCATGCCATTTTTGTGTTGCAGATGTATTCTGAAGTAAGTCTAAATTTGATGTTCACAGTAAACTTTTATTTTAGTGGATTACTGGTACAGTGATATGTGTCGCAAATTGGTGAGTTGGTGCTTGCACTTTCAGTCTGTTATGATTTGTAAGTACATCATGGGTTTCTAATTCACCAGTGTATCTTCCAGTGATTTGTTCTATTACTTCCCATGTTTATCATAGTTCCATTTTCTTTCTGTGATAAATAGTTTTTTGGAATCTGAAGCAATAATTAGCACATCAGTCTATCCTTCACAAATGCAAATATGGAATAAACTAATTTTCTGGTTAGACTCTCTACTGTTAATGTCTTAGCTATCAGGTAATATCAGTGGCTTTGTGGGTTGAAGTAAGTGTCACATATCTTCCATTAAAATTTCCTCATGATTGTCCACCTGTGTGTATTTCTTATGTAGGACGATTTTTGTTTGCAAGTAAAGAAACAAGTTCGGATATCAACTCTGTGTACAGATCAGGTTGTTGAGTGTGCTATGTCATACAACTACATATACCCCTCAGGGGTCGCTGTATCATTGGTCCCCATGCCAGCTCCACAATACAGGATGGATTGTATGTCAACACAGCAGTTGAGCAAAACCCACCAGTCAGTTTACGAGTTAAGATTCCATTGGACTCTATGTGAAGGAGCAGCAAGCACCAGCCTCATCTCCAATTCACTTGCATTGCCATAAGTGATGCTACATGTAGGGCACTACTTGCTTTGCCACTCAAGTGTCTTCCAGTTTGCCAAAACTGAGCCCAAGTGACCTCATGGCCACAGAGCTGCCAGATCCAAGTGCAGCACCAACCATGGAAGATCATGAAGCACCACAGTGAGCAGCCAGCAGTCATAACCAGAGCCATCACCTCCACCAACCTCGGCCTCAGCTAACACAGTGCGCCTTGGAGGTTATAAACTGTTTGAATTAATTTGCTGTCACTGCTAGACATCTGACCTGACTTAGAATCAGCCAAGTGTTGTCTATCTCCACCAGTGAACTACGGTCAAGCTACTGTAAAAAGATCCGTGACAGTTGCAGTGAGCTGGGTGCAGCAGTTCTGCATGCCTACCACAATCAGTCACATTTTGCAGTTGTGTAAACATCTCTTTGGCAAAGCCTCAGTGTTGCTGGAACTGTATAGAAAGCTATTGTTTTGCAGCTGATTACTGGTAACAGTATTGTCAGCTGTCATCCATCAGATTATGCTGACGTAACTATAAAGTAAACTAAACTATTTTATGACTTCCATCCAGAAAGATCTGCCTCCAGCCAGAACACATACAGTATATATACCGCCACAAAACATTCCAGTACTATGATTCTTGACATTTGTGGGTACTTGTAGAATGTACTCAAACCAAGTATAGAAATTAAAAGTGTACAGTCCAGGTGAGTTTTGAATTCATGACCCTCCATGCAATACTTTAGTATCATAACCACTACACCATGGTGCTACTCAACTTCTTCTGCGGCACTGATCTTTCCTTAAGAGAACAGCATCTCAGTGTTACGTCCTCCTAGTCCAGGAACGAGTCATTGGTCCTGCTTACTCCAACTTCTGATGACTGATGTTCACGCTGGTGGTAATCTTCTTAGAACTTTTTTTGCCACTGTGCTCTTCATCACTTTTCCGCTTGTTACCTGTTGCTGGAGCTTCAAATTTACCCTGGCTTGCAGGATCCTTGTAGGGCTTCATTCAAAGGACGTGGACTGTATCTCTGATCTTTTGTCTTCTTGTGTCGGGGTCGAAATCATCAACTTTATAAGTAACATCAGACAACTGTCTTACAACCTTATAAGGTTCAAAGTAGTATCTGAGGAGCTTCTCAGCGGGACCAATCTTCTGAACAGGAGTGCATATCCAGACGAGGTCACCAGGCTGGTAGACAACAGGGCGGTGGCTCGTGTCATACCTTTGGCGATCATTTTCTTGAGCTTGCTGAGTGCGGAGGTGAGCTAACTGCTGAGCTTCCACAGCTCTGGTTAACGCCTGGCTGATGTCATCATCGTCCACATCATCAGGATGTAATGGGAAAACAATGTCCATCGCTGTAGTTGCCTCACACTCATGCACCAGGAAAAATGGTATAAGTCCTGTGGTGTCTTGTTTGGTAGTGTTGTAGGCAAATGTCACGAAAGGTAGCACCTCATCCTAGTTGCTCAGCTCAACGTTGATGAACATTGATAGCATGCCAGCCAAGGTCTTATTAAGGCATTCAGTAAGCCTGTTACTTTGTGGATGGTAAGTAGTCATCATGTGACGTGTAATGTTGCACAATCAGTTTATCTCTGTCACAAGATTCAATTGAGAAACTTTCCCTGGTAATGATCTTGGGACAATGTCTTCCACAATGAATTTCGCTACCTCAAATGCTTCGGCTGTTTTCACATCTTTTGTAATGCTAAAGCATGTCAGATAATCAGTGCACACAATATTCCATCTATTGACACTAGCATACATCAGAAATCATCTGAGGAGGTCAATTCCAACACTCTGGAAAGGTGTTTCAGCTGGTGGAATCGGTATGAGATGGCTAGGTGGTTTCTGAGGAACTGCCTTTCTCCTCCGGCACTTTCAACAGTGACATAGTGACAGACAGCACATAGTGACAGACACTCCTAAATAAACCTGGCTAGAAAAATCTCTTACAGATTCTGTCATATGTCTTAATAAATCCTAAATGTCCAGCTTCAGGTGTGTCATGGAATTTCTAAGCACATGCGTTTAGAAATCACTGGTAGCCACATCTTTCCAAAGGGATTAAAGTTTTTCTTGCAAAGTAAACCATTAACTACCTTAAATTGCCTGTTCACATCCTGTAACCGATTTAAGTCAAGCATAATTTGAGATATCTTGGCGTCCTTCTTCTGCTAGCTTCATCAAAGTCTTGATGGTCTTGCACAGGGGTTTCTTGAGACACAGTTGGCATCTTGGTGTTTTCTCCCACCTGTGTACAGTATGGTATTGTCATACTCTTGAAGACGTAGTGCCCACCTGACGATTCATCGTGTTGGCTTCATAAGACCTGTCAGCCAACAAAGTGAATGATGGTCTGTAACAACTGTGAATAGCCTTCAAAAAATGGTTCAAATGGCTCTGAGCACTATGGGACTCAACATATTAGGTCATAAGTCCCCTAGAACTTAGAACTACCTAAACCTAACTAACCTAAGGACATCACACACACCCATGCCCGAGGCAGGATTCGAACCTGCTACCGTAGCAGCACCGCGGTTCCGGACTGCAGTGCGAGAACCGCAAGGCCACCGTGGCCGGCGAATAGCCTTCCATAGAGATACTGTCGAAATATGCTCATGGCCCAGATCACAACAAGACATTCTCTTTCTGTAGCTGAGTAGTTTCTCTCAGCTTTTGTAAGTGTCATAAAAGCATAGGCTATAACCTTCTCCTTTCCATCCAAAATTTGGACCATACCAGCACCGATCCCATACCCACTGGCATCTATGTGTAGTTCTGTAGGTGCTCTCTCATCATACAGATCAAGTACAGGGTCAGTTGTCAGAGCATTTCGCAGCACATCAAAAGAATCTTGTTGAGCACCACCCCAGGCAAATTTAGCATCAGCTTTTAACAACTTTTGGAGTGGCCTGTCTTTGATACAAAAATCTTTGATAAAACAACAGTAACAAGAACATAATCTGAGGAAGCTTATCACATCTCTAATACTTTTAGGATTAGGTAATTCCATTATAGATCTCACCTTTTCTGGGTCTGGCCGCACACCTTTGTTTGGCACAAGGTGTCCAAGTATTTTGATTTCGTTTGCTCCAAAGAGACACTTTCTTGGATTAAGTTTCAGCCGTCTTGTTTAAGATACTTAAGTACTTTTTATATTTTCATCAAATGTCTCTGAGAACACTATAATATCATCTAAATAACAAAGACGCATTTTACACTTCAGGTGACGTAGAAGATTATCCATCATCTGTTCAAAAGTTGATGGTGCATTACACAAACGAAATGGCATTAACTTAAGCTCATACAGGCCCTCATGGGTGATGAATGCAATTTTCTCATGATCAGCCTCATCTACTTTAATTTGGCGGTATTCCAAGTACATGTACATGGTTGAGGAAAACTTAGCTCCCTTCAGACCATCTAGTGTATCGTCAATTTGTGCATGAGGGTAAATTTCCTTTTTAGTTATCTCATTTAGCTTCCTGTAATCAACGCAAAAGGGCCAACTGCCATCCTTCTTCCTGACAAGGACAACTGGTGATGACCATGGGTTCTGCGGGGGCTGAATGATGTCATTCTTCATCATTTTCTCTATCTCGTCACGAATTATTCAACGTTCCCATTGCTGAAACATGGTATGCTCTCTGGCTTATTGGTTGATGGTCTCCGGTGCTAATCTGGTGCTTTACCATTGATTTGTGTAATTTGCTCTTCACCTGTGGATTGAAGCACTGAGAGAACTCCTGAAGAATGGCAGGTAGCTTCTTCTGTTA
Source organism: Schistocerca gregaria (assembly GCF_023897955.1). NCBI lineage: Eukaryota > Metazoa > Arthropoda > Insecta > Orthoptera > Acrididae > Schistocerca > Schistocerca gregaria. The sequence continues at coordinate 544,781,989 of NC_064931.1, forward strand.
TTTCTTAGTGAGATCTGGTGAAAGTTGAGCTACAAGATCTTGTCTTGTAGTGGTAGCGCTAATTTTGCCCACAGACTCAGCATGGAAGGTTTCTATGACACTCAGCTGTTCTTCAATTAATGGCTTGGCGTTTGCTACGCACATGCATTTTGGAAGGATCTGCAGTTCTCTGTGACAGTTAACTATCCACAATTCACCAAATCCATTCTTAAACAAGACAACAGAGGCTGGGATGACCAAATTAGTCTTCAGTGGTATGTTTATCTTACATTCCACTACAAGATCTATGGATTGATGCATGGCATGAGATGTGACAGCTACCTTTCTAGCACTGACTGCAGGAATGATCCCTTCATCCAGCGCACAAAGTCTCCACACACATGGATGCACATCTTCCTTTCCATAATATCTCATCTCGTCTAGCATAATCTTCGAGCGACCACAATCTATAATTGCCTCTGATGCTTTGAAAAAGTCCCATCTGAGAATGGCGACATGAATACACTCTTGTAAGATGATGAATTCTCCGGGCTGTGTATGGCCATTCTTACCCATACGAATAGTACATATTCTTGTAGGTTTTACATATTTCCCATTAGCCACCTCCAGCAAAGATGTTAAGTTGTTGAAAAATACAGTTTTCTGCAACTGGTGACAGTACTTCTCCAAAATGACTGAATATGATGCCTCAAGAGTCCACAAGAGCTAGGGCTGGCCGGCCAACCATGAGGATATTCATGTAGTTTCCTATCATTTTTGTAGTGATCGACAGCAGAGGATTTTTCTCTTCAGCAGCCTCACCTCCAAGAAAGGTCACACCCTTTAGTTTTCCAGGTAGAAGCGGCTAGGTGATTGGCTGGAGCTTCTAAACGGTGATGGAGACCTTGGTTGGTGTGGGGGAGCTTCCTCTCCAGTGGCTAGCTTGCAGCTATGGTGACCTTCGTCGTACTGCACCCACATCTTCTTGTTCATCTTTGTTGTCCCAGAGTTGGAGTCGGCTAAGATTGGTCTTGTGGCGTGGGCATCACCAAATACCTGCTGCCTTTCCTAACAATAGCGCACCCCATGTCCCAGTCATCTGCAGTGGAAACATACTGGTTGGTTATCCTGTGTCCTCCAGACATCAGTCTTCCTTGGTGCCCAAATAGGTTCCTCATTCGGCAATGTAAGAGCGTAACTCCGCCAGGGTCTCGACTTTTTCATCATTTAAAGGGAAATGAAGGATGAGAGATTGGGTTCAATGTCTGTTCCACTTCCTCCCTTATGACCTCTTGAAATGTCTCGGTTTTTTGCTCGATGTGCAATCCAAGTGCCTTCTGAACTACCTCCTTTACTATCTGACAAAGAATGCTTGTGAAATCAGGTGCTTTCTCTATCACAAACATTTGCTGTTGAAATTTTCTTCAGGAGTAGGATTTGATACATATCCTCAGCAACACCCTTCAGGAGCTGTGCAACTTTGTCTTCCTCCTTCATTCTAGAATCCAGTATTTTACAGAGCTCCAAGATGTCTTGAATGTAGGATGCTGTAGTTTCTCCTGGATGCTGTGCCCTGCAGTTTAATTTGTCTTCAACCTTGCACTTCTGTTGTTGTGTGTCACTAAAATACTTGCACAGTTCCACCTGGAATACTTCCCAGCTTGTGAACTTCTCCTCGTTATTCTCATACCACTGCTTGGCAGTGCCCTCCAAGTAGAAAACACGTGGTGTCATCACATTTGTTAAATTTGACTATATGGTCATATACCTTCAGCCACTTGTTTGGATCTTGGCCATAGTCACCAGAAAACCTGGAAGGATGTCTCATGTGGTGGCACACAGTTGCTGTCATCATAGCATCCTATTCTTCTTCTGTCTCTGGTAAATTCTGATCTGTTGAATGTGGCCCGAACTTGGGTTTCTCGCCATGTAAACGGCAGCTCTGTCATGGCCTGATGGGAGATACTGTGTTGTCAATCACAAGTTCTGATACCCAGTGTCTCTGCCAGAGTAACGTCACATAGTTAAAGGTGCAATTAGTTGAATAACGAACACTAATTTCACTTAACAAACATTTATTCAGCACTTACACATACAAGAGCATGGTGTGAAGTGCCTCTGGCCAGAACATATATACTATCTATACAGCAACAGAACATTCCAGTATAATGATTCTTGACATTTGTGGATACTTCTAGAATGTACTTGAACTAAATATAGAAATTAAAATCATCCAATGCTGGTGAGTTTTGAACTCATCACCCTTAATGCAAGAGTTTAATATCATAACCACTGCACCATGACGCTACTCAGCTTCTACTGCGACAATATCATCCAGTTTTTCTAAAATTGTAATCATTTGTTTGTCTGTACCTGTACATCACATCTATTGATTTCTATCCCATTTAGGTAATTCCTTCAGGGTGTGCAATATTTTTCCTTTTTTGTTAATATATTTATGCTTCCTTCAGACTTCATTGGTATTGAGTCCCTGCGGACATTTATTTGTGATTTGTATTACTCGAGAATCATTATTTGCTTGTGTGGACTCATTCTGGTCATCAGAGACTAGGTAACAGGAATATGAAATGAAACAAATACTATTAAACTATTGTATTAGTTAGCTGTGATGAAGCAAAATTTTGCAAAAGTTTAGCAACTGTTTCTCATCTTGTTTATATGCATATTGCATGCTCAATATCTTACATATATTGTAAGTTCTTACCTTTACTCCTTCCATTGTTTGTATTCCAATCAGGACACAGCAGTATCACAGTCATTGTTTGTGAAGGGACATCTTCCTTTTTCGAGTAGAGGTATCTTCTTTCTTCATTTTATTTAATGGGATGACCCAAGACTGTTTGAAATTGATGATAAGTAAAAAGATATTCTTTGAGATTGTATGAGATCTTTGTACTGTACAATTTTTAATTGGTATAAGATTCTACTCTGGTGATACTCAAAATATGGTAAATACTAATTTCAGCCTTAGTGCTTGTTCCTTAGGATGTGTTCATGCTACAGTCTCACTGCTCTCAGCTCACCGGCATGGCACTGATGAAACAAACCCACTGAGTTATAGTGACACTTGTAATATGCACCATCACTGGTGCTACACTGCTCACAATTATTGTCATCAGGCAAGAACATCGAGATGGTTCCCATTTGGAGATGTGGCCATTGCCAACCATTCTAAAACTTGAGCTGTGATTGGCTGCTTCAAGTTCACTCTAAAAGTGCTGTTGCTAGGAGAACTGCTCATTGTTTGTGCTGTTTGTCTTACACTATGCATTTATGTCTACATTTCCATCTAAATCCAAACTCTGTAAACCACTGTCAAGTGTCTGCAAACCACTATCAAGTGCATGGCACCACATATTAAGGTTTCTTTCCATTTCTTTCTGGTATGTAACATGTTTAAAATGACTGATTAAATACCTCTCAACAGGCAGTAATTAATTTAATCTAGTCTTCCAATCACTGGAAGAGGGGTACATAGGGGCTGTAGTGTATTCCTAGATTCATCACTTACTGCTGGTACTTGAAACTTTGTAAATAGTATTTTGTGAGATACTTTGCTTCTGTCTTCAATGATCTGCAGCCCAGGTCTTTTGACACTTCCATGGGTTAAACAAACATGCGAACACAGTTGATTATGTCCTATATGTATTGATAGTCCAATCTGGTATGGATCCCAGATATTTGATTTGTATACAAGGATGGATCAAACAACTGTTTCATAAGCACCGCCCTTTGAAGGCTAACCACAGTTTCAGTAATCTACCACTGAAACCAACACATATTGGCCGATGATGAAGACACAGGCTAAATAAGAAAATGAAAGCTTCCAAAACTGGAATTTAACACAAAAAAATTGCGTTGCTGCCTTAAAACAACCTTAACTTGTACCACTAACAGCCTCTCTCAGTGTCAATTATTGGTATTACAAGAACAAAATGACAAGATTTAAGTAAGTCCTATCAAGGCTATAAATTTTATTTTATTTAGTAGATTCATCCGCACATCACGTTGTTGCTCATTTGTGGTACTGTGCTTTAACATATCTTTGTTGGCAAAATATTTCTCCCAAACAAATAAAATTTTGATGTCTATACACTTCAGTTTATGATTATACTGTAGTAGATAAGAAACTAATATCCACTGAGATAGAAATTGAAGCGCCATATGAGATTGGGAAAACTCAGTGTGTAAATTGATAATTGGATCCTTCACTTGCCCACAGGACTCATCTCCTCCCCAATAATACTGTAATCATTGTTGGAGACTCCAACAGTTAATTGGGAAAATTACAGTTTTGTTAGTGGTGATCATGATAAGACATCCTGTGAAACTTTATCCAATGCCTTCTCCTAAAATTGCTTAGAACGGATACTTAGGAACCCCATACATGATGGAAATATATTGGATCTAATGGCAGTAAATAAACCTGACCTCTTTGAGGGTGTCTACATCAAAAATTGGTATCAATAACCATGACACAGTTGTGGCAACAGTGATTACCAAAGTACAAAGTATAACTAAAACAATTAGAAAGATACATATGTCCAGTAAACTAGATAAAACAATTAGTATCATTCCTCCATGAGAAACTTCAAACTTTCAGAACAGGTCAGGAGCATATGGAGGAACTCTGCCTAAAGTTTAAAAGATTTGTTGACCACATACTAGATAGATATGTACCCCATAGAACAGTTCATAAAGTGATGGAATCTCCTTAGAATACATTCACTGTAAAGAAACTTCTGAAGAAACAGATATGCCTGGTGATGACTGGGTGTTGTGTGATGTACTTAGATTAGTTAGGTTTAAGTAGTTCTACGTTCTGGGGGATTGATGACCGTAGCTGTTAAGTCCCATAGTGCTCAGAGCCATTTGAATCATTTGAAGAAACAGAGACTACTGCATGACAGGTGAAAGGCAAAGCATAAGGCAGTATAAATGATGATTAATTGAATCCCTCAGCTGCTGACAGGATCCCAGAGCAAAAGCTCAAATGCTTAACTCCATTTTTTTATTTATTTTTTTCTAAACGAAAGAAAGCCAATGAGAATTGCCCCAATTTAATCCTCGTACCACTCGAAAGTTGAATGAAATAAGTATTAGTGTTGAGAAACAACTGGAATTGTTCAAAATTGAACAAAGCTCCACTTCCCTATGAAATTCCTGACATGTTTTATACTGAACATTCTGCTGCTTATGCCCCCTCCCTCCCTTGTAGGGTTGTTGGGGGAGGGGGGGGGGGGGGACACAGCAGAGGCCAAAAGTTGGCACTGCCAGCACAGTTAAGTCAGACTGTGAGCTTATTGCATTGACCACATTGCACCAATGTTTGTAAGCAAATGTGGCAGCCTTCATGAAAATATAATACAGGATCCCAACAATAGGAACAACATGTTTGATGTGTAGGTTATATCAAAAGTATTTTCGTTGCCTCGTGTGCCCAACTTGAGTGAATCCAGCAGTATTAAGGAGCAGAGGTTTCAGATGTGTAACTGCTGCTGCAACTTCATTGAACAGACCTGCATATAATACATACTCACACAGACACAAGGCAGGACATGTTCATGCTTTATTTGTGCAGTGATGGTTTAGTGATTTCAGTGCTCATTAGTGTGGTGGGATATGTTGTGATTTCAGAGGCTATCTATGTGAAGGATTGTGCAGTGCAAAAAATGGTTACTTGTGCGAAGCAATATGTTGTGACCTCAGTTGTCACATGAGTGACAGATTTTGTAGTGCACTAATGCTTGCTTGTTTGACAGGATGTGTCAATGAATGCAGTGATCACCTGAGAGATGGATAGTTTGCATTGCTCTTCAGTGGTTGCTCTTGCATCAGGCGTTCTATTTTGACTAAGTGGTTGCCTCTGGAATGGATATTTTGTGACATTGTGATCATTTCTGTGAATAGTTTCTTGAACCAGCATTACTGTCAGTAACTTGTAACTTGGTGAGCAATTATGTTTTTCATGTGTCAGAACATGTCCTTCATTAATTATCCCAATACCATGTACTTTCATCCATCTGAACTTTAAGAGATCTGTATCTGCTGCTCCCTGTTAGCAAGCTAAGATCTCAACTACTTATTTAAGACCCACCCCGCTTTATTTCCAGTACTTCAGATGTATCTAGAAGTATTTCATAATCATCTGTGCAAGATGCTTTGCTCAGATATAGGAAAATACCTGTTACATTTTAACTCTTGGTTTAAGAGTCATGAAAGAAAGTTGTATACATGGATGAACCCATGAGATACTAAAAGGTATCAGATAGATTATATAATGGTAAGACAGAGATTTAGGAACCAGGTTTTAAATTGTAAGACATTTCCAGGGGCAGATGTGGACTCTGACCACAATCTATTGGTTATGACCTGTAGATTAAAACTGAAGAAACAGCAAAAAGGTGGGAATTTAAGGAGATGGGACCTGGATAAACTGAAAGAACGAAAGGTTGTACAGAGTTTCAGGGAGAGCATAAGGGAATAATTGACAGGAATGGGGGAAAGAAATACAGTAGAAGAAGAATGGGTAGCTTTGAGGGATGAAGTAGTGAAGGCAGCAGAGGATCAAGTAAATAAAAAGATGAGCGCTAGTAGAAATCCTTGGGTTGTTGTTGTTGTTGTTGTCTTCAGTCCTGAGACTGGTTTGATGCAGCTCTCCATGCTACTCTATCCTGTGCAAGCTGCTTCATCTCCCAGTACCTACTGCAACCTAAATCCTTCTGAATCTGCTTAGTGTACTCATCTCTCGGTCTCCCTCTACGATTTTTACTCTCCACACTGCCCTCCAATGCTAAATTTGTGATCCCTTGATGCCTCAAAACATGTCCTACCAACTGATCCCTTCTTCTAGTCAAGTTGTGCCACAAACTTCTCTTCTCCCCAATGCTATTCAGTACCTCCTCATTAGTTACGTGATCTATCCACCTTATCTTCAGTATTCTTCTGTAGCACCACATTTCGAAAGCTTCTATTCTCTTCTTGTCCAAACTAGTTATCGTCCATGTTTCACTTCCATACATGGCTACACTCCAAACAAATACTTTCAGAAACGACTTCCTGATACATAAATCTATATTCGATGTTAACAAATTTCTCTTCTTCAGAAACGCTTTTCTTGCCATTGCCAGTCTACATTTTATATCCTCTCTACTTCGACCATCATCAGTTACTTTACTTCCTAAATAGCAAAATTCCTTTACTACTTTAAGTGTCTCATTTCCTAATCTAATTCCCTCAGCATCACCCGATTTAATTTGACTACATTCCATTATCCTTGTTTTGCTTTTGTTAATGTTCATCTTATATCCTCCTTTCAAGACACTGTCCATTCCGTTCAACTGCTCTTCCAAGTCCTTTGCCGTCTCTGACAGACAACAGAACAAATATTGAATTTAATTGATGAAAGGAGAAAATATAAAAATGAAATAAATGAAGCAAGCAAAAAGGAATACAAACGTCTCAAAAATGAGATCGAGAGGAAGTGCAAAATGGCTAAGCAAGGATGGTTAGAGGACAGATGTAAGGATGTAGAGGCTTATCTCACTAGGGGTAAGGTAGATACTGCCTACAGAAAAATTAAAGAGACCTTTGGAGATAAGAGAACCACATGTATGAACATCAAGAGCTCAGATGGAAACCCAGTTCTAAGCATAGAAGGGAAAGCAGAAAGGTGGAAGGAGAATATAGAGGGTCTGTACAAAGGCGATGTAATTGAGGTCAATCTTATGGAAATGGAAGAGGATGTAGAGGAAGATGAAATGGGAGATACGATACTGTGTGAAGAGTTTGACAGAGCACTGAAAGACCTGAGTCGAAACAAGGCCCCCAGAGTAGACAACATTCCATTGGAGCTACAGACGGCCTTGGGAGAGTCAGTCCTGATAAAACTACCGTCTGGTGAGCAAGATGTAGGAAACAGACTTAAAGAAGAATATAATAATTCCAATCCCAAAGAAAGCAGGTGTTGACAGATGTGAAAATTACTGAGCTATCAGTTTAATAAGCCACAGCTGCCAAATACTAACACCAATTCTTTACAAACGAATGGAAAAACTACATCTACATCTACATGACTACTCTGCAATTCACATTTAAGTGCTCGGCAGAGACTAGTAGAAGCCGATCCTGGGGAAGATCAGTTTCGATTCCGTAGAAATACTGGAACATGTGAGGCAATACTGACCTTACGACTTATCTTAGAATGTAGATTAAGGAAAGGCAAACCTACGTTTCTAGCAATTGTAGACTTAGAGAAAGCTTTTGACAGTGTTGACTGGAATACTCTCTTTCAAATTCTAAAGGTGGCAGGGGTAAAATACAGGGAGTGAAGGGCTATTTACAATTTGTATAGAAACCAGATGGCAGTTATCAGAGTCGAGAGGTATGAAAGGGAAGCAGTGGTTGGGAAGGGAGTAAGACAGGGTTGTAGCCTCTCCCCGATGTTATTCAATCTATATATTGAGCAAGCAGTAAACGAAACAGAAGAAAAATTCGGAGTATGTATTGGAATCCATGGAGAAGAAATAAAAACTTTGATGTTTGCCGATGACATTTTAATTCTGTCAGAGACAGCAAAGGACTTGGAAGAGCATTTGAATGGAATGGACAGTGTCTTGAAAGGAGGATATAAGATGAACATCAACAAAAGCAAAACGAGGATAATGGAATGTAGTCGAATTAAGTCGGGTGATGCTGAGGGATTTAGATTAGGAAATGAGACACTTAAAGTAGTAAAGGAGTTTTGCTATTTGAGGAGCAAAATAACTGATGATGGTCGAAGTAGAGAGGATATAAAATGTAGACTGGCAATGGCAAGGAGAGCGTTTCTGAAGAAGAGAAATTTGTTAACATCGAGATTAGATTTAAGTGTCAGGAAGTCATTTCTGAAAGTATTTGTATGGAGTGTAGTCATGTATGGAAATGAAACATGGACGATAAATAGTTTGGACAAGAAGAGAATAGAAGCTTTCAAAATGTGGTACTACAGAAGAATGTTGAAGATTAGATGGGTAGATCACATAACTAATGAGGAAGTATTGAATATGATTGGGGAGAAGAGACGTTTGTGGCACAACTTGACCAGAAGAAGGGATCGGTTGGTAGGACATGTTCTGAGGCGTCAAGGGATCACCAATTTAGAATTGGAGGGCAGCATGCAGGGTAAAAGTCATAAAGGGAGACCAAGAGATGAATACACTAAGCAAATTCAGAAGGATGTAGGATGCAGTAGGTACTGGGAGATGAAGAAGCTTGCACATGATAGAGTAGCATAGAGAGCTGCATCAAACCAGTCTCAGGACTGAAGACCACAACAACAACAACATTTTATTCTTTATCTGGGAATTCTAAAACTACTTTGACAAACTTTCCTATAGTAGCTTCTTTTCCCTATCAGATCTGAAACCAAACTGTTCTTTCTACAGAAGTTGATATTTCTTTAAATAATCCATATGTCTATTTTTCATAATGGTTTCTATCATTTTTGAGAATGAAGACAAAAGTGTTGAATCTAGGTTGTAGTTATCTGTATCTTCTTTATCACCTTTTTTGTGAATAGGAAGAACCTTTGCTTGATTTAAGTAATAGAGAAGCAACTGGATGTGTGTGACCCATTTATAATATCTGTTAGAGGTGCTACTTTGCTGCTAATATAGTCTCTTGATAGACACACTGGAATCTCATTTAGACCTGTAGACATTTTGCTCTTAAAATTGTGCACAGTCCCAACAATTTCTTCTCCTATTTCAGTAGCAGCAGTATTACATGAGAGACATAGTTATTTGGAGCTGTGTATTGGATTTTAGTTGATTTTCTTGGAGTTTGGTTGCTACATTGCTAAAGTAACTGTCTATAAAGGGTTATTTATTAAGTCTCCATTATTGCTGATTTTTTATTTGTCTGTTTTGTCTTTATGCTACCAGTTCCCTGTTTTACTATATTCATTATTGCTTTGCTTTTATTGTTGAACGTCTGTATGGCCTTATCATTTTTTAATTGTTTTTGCATCCTGCAGAAGTTTCCTATATATGATTTTGTATTTGACAAAAAACTGTACGAATGCCAGATCACTCTCGTTATCTTTGCTAGAGCTGAGATATTTAGGATTCTGGTACCTTTTTTACGTAGGTTTTCTGGTGGATTCTCCAAGAGAATATTCTATTTTAGGAAATATCTCATCAAATTTTCTTTTGGATGTAGTCATGAACTTGCTGAAATTTTCTTTTAAATATTTTCCTGAAAATACTTCTGACGTAGTGTATATTTTTATTTTTTGCCACATATGCACATTTTGCTCCAGATATAACAATCCATGTTTGCTGCCTTGGAGCAGACAATGCCACCACCATTTGATGCCGTGGCTCTGAGGTGAAAAAAATATATGCTCTCTGTTGTTAATCATCTTGCAAGATAGACAAAAAGTCTACCTCCTTTCTGATATTATGCAAATGAGTTGTAATCATTCTAAACTGTCTGGACACTGGTAATACTACTCACAATAGCACTAGTGAGTGTATAGGATCATTTTGTATTTTCTCAAAAATAAAACTCCAAGTGAGATCATCATTTTAGCAACTCTTAATTATCATTGTCTTAACCCATGTTCATAAGTATATGCAGTTTGCATGTCAGGGGGATAATTGGAAAGTTGATCAGCAACAAGAGTGTTGGTGAAATTTTGATTAAACTTGTTAAAACACAGTACGATGGTTGTGGACATTAGTCAATCATACTGCCACAAGTTGCACAACGTGTAGCCTGCCCACCCAATCCATAATTCTGTAGAACTCTGGTTTATGTAAGATTGAAGTTTTTACATTTTGTTTAAGTAATGTGCCCTGAGTGCAGCCAACATTTTACCTAGCGTATAATGTAAGCCCATAAATATTGCAATATTAGTAAAGAAGCAGATGAATTTTATAATCAAAATCATTATCATCGTAAATAATAATCATGTTAAAATCTACATCTTTTAAAATGCGTAAACTAAATTCTAAAGGAACCCTTTTAAAAATATCTATAAGATAGGTCCCTGAGGAGTCAATACCTTGAATTATATTACTGCACTGTATTGTTAATTTTTTATTTTACATTTTGTTGCATGTTACGAAAATTTTATGGTTGGAGATCAGGTGCAGCTGATGCCAAGTCCAGGTCCAATACAGAGATACCTCACAATTCAGCAGCAGATAAGGTCAGAGCATATAACTCTTGCTTTCTTGGTTAGACTGAACCTGTACCAAGCTTTAGAGTTTTAGGCAATCTTCTAGAGTAAATAGCTGGTAAAAATTTTGATCAATCTCTCTACTAGTACTAGGATTTTTATTTGGTTTCAAAATAGTATTCTTCACAATTTATGTCAAACGAAACAATATTTCTGATAAAATTTTTAACACCAATTATTGTTCTAGTGTCCTTTGTCTATGAATGGTATTTTGTGTGTATATGGGTTAGGCAGGTATTACATTACCATATTTCCTTGTCAAAGTTGATATATCAAAGAAATATGATGGTGTAATAGGGAACTTTGTCAAATCTTGAATGTCATCAAATACATATTATCAAATCTAGTGCCTCACCTTAGAGCATGTAAATGATATTTTCGAAAAGCTGTCTACTACCATATATGCCCTAATAAAACTGACACCTTTTTGTAACATTAACACTCTGAGGCAAATACATTTTGCACTTTTTGAATCCCATCTAAGCTATGGCATAGAGGTTTGGGGATCCAGCAGTAAAGGTAATATGAAAAGTGTACTTATCCTACATAAGAAGGCACTTAGAATTATGGGAAAGAAATGTGCCAACTTAGAATTATGGGAAAGAAATGTGCCAGGGAGTCCTGCAGAAATTTGTTTAAAGAATTTAAAATACTAACTGTTCACAGCCTGTATGTACTTAAGATAATCATTATGTCAGTAAACAGTAAGAAAACACTTAATAAAGAAATACACGATCACAACACCAGAGGTAGAGAGAGACCCCACAACATCTCTCACAGAACAACACTTTACTGTAAATATATGATCTCAGATCTGAATACTGTGTCACAACCTGTAAATTCCTTAATCTATGTATTACAGTAGCAAATTGTTTACTACGTATAGTCCATGTGTGAAACATTGTTCTCTCAACTAAATTTAGAAGAAGTTGTGTAGATAATAATGCCAGGCAACAATATGTAACACTAGTAAGTAAGGCTCTCACGTATTCAGAAGACTGAAAAAAAAAACGTTTTTTTGTAATCAGTTTATGTTTGATCAAACTAAATAAATAATAATAAGGAAATAAATAAATAGATTTGATGATAAAAGTCATTCATTTTCTGTAATGGCTTGTTGTGCTGGAATTGTTACCGCCATTTGCTGTTGTATGCGGGGGAGGGGGGGGGAAGGAGTGAAGAGGGGGGGGGGGGGGGGGAGCGAGGTGCACAGTGCATGCTATTAACTGTACGTTGATGGGCAGGTGGAATATGCTATATGCTGCAGGTGACAAATGACTACAATCCATCTACCTTTATATATGGAAACATCCAGGCAAATTTTCAGCAAGTCGGAATAGCGGATGTGATCATACTCTAAAATAAAAAAGATCTTTCTTAGCTTTCAACTATTTTTTAACTCTGGATATTGCAAGTAAAAAAGCGCTTCACCTGTATTGTACTTTTTATTGATTTTGTTGGAACACTAATTCAATTAATAAAATAGTTCTTATTGTCAATATAATGTATTAAACATTTATTTACCTTTACATTTTCCTCCTTCATAGTTTTTTAAGCCCATTCACACATTTCTGGAATTATTTTGGTTAATGTGCAATGTGATATTCAGCTGCTGTACGAGGTGCATTCAAGTTCTAAGGCCTCCAATTTTTTTATCTCTTGTTTTAAAATGAGGCCGCATTCATTGTCAATACTTCCCAGAGATGGCAGCACCGTACAGCAGATGGAATTTTACCGCCAGCGGCGAGAATGAGAACTGTTTTAAATACTTAAAATGGAGACGTTTTCCTTACTTGAACAGCATGCACTCATTCATTTTCTGAATTTGTGTAGTGTGAAACCAATGGAAATTCATCGACAGTTGAAGGAGACATGTGGTCATGGAGTTATGGATGTGTTGAAAGTGCATTCATTCCATTTTTGAAATCATTAGGGCATTTAATATTCTGATATCCTCAGTGCCAAGAGTGTGCTGAAAATACCAGATTTCAGGCATTACCTCTCACTGTGGAGAATACAGTGGCTGACAGTCTTCATTTAATGGTGAAGAGCAGCAGGATTCGTGAAAAGGTGTCTTTGCTAACAGTCAATCAACACTGCATGAAATACAAAATCACAGAAATTAGTCTGGGACATATGACAAGTGTATCCATTAGGACAGTGCCGTGAAATTTGGCATTAATCGGCTATGGTGGCAGTTGACCAATACAAGTGCCTTTGCAAAAAGCATGACATCACCTGTTGGGCTTGTGACCCTATCAGTCTAGTGGGAAACTGTTTGCTGGTCATATGAGCTCCAATTTTAGTTGGGGAAATCTGATGGTGGATTTCAGGTGTGGCACATATGTCACAAGGTCATGGACCCAAGTTGTCAACAAGGCACTGTGCAAACTGGTGGTGGTTCCATATTGGTGGTGTCTGTATTTATTTGGAATGGACGATTTTAGTCCTGCTGAACTGATCATAGACTTGAAATCATTGTGATCAGCTACTTGGAGACCATTTGCAGCCAGTTATGTTATGGACAACAATGCACCATGTCACTGGGCCACAGTTGTTCACGATTCATTTTAAGAACATTCTGGACAATTTGAGTGAATAATATGGCCACCCAGATTGTCCACCATGAATTCCACTAAACATTTATGGGACAGAATCAAGAGGTCAGTTCATGCACAAAATCCTGCACTGGCACCACTTTCACATTTATGGATGGCTATAGAGGCATTATGGCTCATTATTTCTGCAGGGGTTTTCCAATGGCTTGTTGAGTCCATGCCATATTGAGTTGGTGGACTACACCAGGCAAATGGGGGTCAGACACAATTTTAGGAGATATCCTATGACTTTTGACACCTCAGTGTGCAACATTTTGAAAAGGGTTTTCTTGTCAAATTGTGCTCCAGTGGTGTGCAGGTAATACTACAGAAGAAGGTTTTGACTGAGAGCTTTTCTCTTTTCAAAATGAGAGGTTGCGCTGATATTTCAAATAATAACTTAATAAGGCATGTTATTGGGATGAACCATTTTGGGTAGAAATATTTGAATGATCTTGAAGCACACACTGTCTGCTGAAATTAGAGAGAAACTTATCCACAAGTTTGGAATCCAATCTGGAAGAATTTAAGTGTGTATTGCATTCAATGGGCATAATTGAAGGAGGCATTTAAGTTGCAACCAGGACCCAGAGGTTATTATTCACAGAGTCCTAGTACAATCAATAGTTGTATTGGAGTACTACCACATGAACTTTATGTGGGCATCCCCAACCAACTAACAAACTGAACAGTTATCAAAACCACAACAAATGAAATGGTAGTGGGAATTATTACATGTTAACTGAAACAAACAAAGGTGCTATGAAATGAGATATGTCCTGGCCATGCACCTAGTAATAATATTGAAGTAACAGACATCTGCAAACACCAGTGAATTATGACTGGAGATCTCAGTCACCAGTGATTACCAAAGTCATTGATGATGTCAGTCACTCTACTGAACAATATCCAGTAATCTGTCTCTGACCACATCAAGCCCTGGAGAGCTGATCGTGAGATAAGATAGGGCCTGTGATAGAGCTGCAAAATTCTTTCATTATACTAATTGAACCGAGATGAGGGAGGAGCTCTGCTCTGTTTGATTCAATGTAACCAGGAATAGCTGTTGTTACTACAATCTGCAATTTGGACCAGTATTGAGGATGTTTCAGCAACTATTGTTCTAGACTCAGAGCCTATGTCAGTGTGATTTCAAGCAGTTATTTCAATAAAGTATCCACAAAAACAAAGTTGTGTAGCATTCCTGTACAGAACAGCAAGATTATTGTGCATGATCCAGAAATGTTAGAATGATGGAGAAGTTACTAAAACTAGAAAATGTAGCAGTACCGTGAATCATTCTTGTACCTGAAGACTTGATTGTTGATTATATTCTGAGACTTGTGTTTATCCATGAGGACATGAAATTAGCTTCTCTATAGCAAGGTCTCCTTTCTGACTGATAGTGAAAGAGCTAAAGTTGAGCTGCTGTGGAGGAGCGGTAGCCACAGATGGTAGTGCCAAGTTTTCCAGATTAAAGTCATAGTAAAGGAACATTGCAGCACAAGAGTATTTCTGAGCCTATAGAACAAATAACTTGGAAGTCACATCACAAGTATAAAAAAAATTAGAAGAGCCAGTAAACCCAACCAGCAAGCAAATACAGCAGAAGTTAGACCTTTTGAATCAATATGGGGAGATATGTGAACAAAAACCTGGTTTAATCCAAGGAAAAACATCAGATTAGATTAGATTAGATTCATACTTGTTCCATAGATCATGAATACGACACTTCGTAATGATGTGGAAAGTGTCAGGTTAATAAAAGATGTCTGTACAAGAAATTACATTACACAAAATATTGCATGACACTAATGATTAAGTTTTTTTATTTTTTTAAATTTTTTTTTTTACTTAGTTTATATCTAAAAATTCAGCCAATGAGTAGAAGGAGTTGTCATCTAGAAATTCTTTTAATTTATTTTTAAATGTTAGTTGGCTATCTGTCAGGCTTTTGATGCTGTTTGGTAGGTGCCCAAAGACTTTTGTGGCAGCATAATTTACCCCTTTCTGTGCCAAAGTCAGATTTAACCCTGCATAGTGAAGATCATCCTTTCTCCTGGTGTTATAGGTATGCACACTGCTATTACTTTTGAATTGGGTTGGAATATTATCAACAAATTTCATAAGGGAATATATATACTGTGAGGTTACTGTGAGGATCCCTAGATCCTTAAATAGATGTCTGCAGGATGACCGTGGGTGGGCTCCAGCAATTATTCTGATTACACGTTTTTGTGCAATGAATACTTTTCTACTCAATGATGAATTACCCCAGAATATGATGCCATACGAAAGCAGTGAATGAAAGTAGGCATAGTAAGCTAATTTACTGAGATGCTTATCACCAAAATTTGCAATAACCCTAATAGCATACGTAGCTGAACTCAGACGTTTCAGCAGACCATCAATGTGTTGCTTCCAGTTTAACCTCTCATCAATGGACACACCTAAAAATTTTGAAAATTCTACCTTAGCTACAGACTTCTGTTCAAATTCTATATTTATTACTGGAGTTGTGCCATTTACTGTACGGAACTGTATATACTGTGTTTTATCAAAATTTAAAGAGAGTCTGTTTGCTGAGAACCAGTTAATAATTTTGTGAAAAACATCATTTACAATTACATCACTTAGTTCTTGGTTTTTGGATGTTATTACTATACTTGTATCATCAGCAAAAAGAACTAACTTTGCATCTTCATCAATGTGGAATGGTAAGTCATTAATGTATATCAAGAACAGTAAAGGACCTAAGACCGAACCCTGTGGGACCCCGTGCTTGATAGCACCCCAGTTTGAGGAATCAGCTGTTGTTTTAACATTACACGAACCACTTATTTCAACTTTCTGCATTCTTCCATTTAAGTATGAATTAAACCATTTGTGCACTGCCCCACTCAAACCATAATGATTTAGCTTATCTAAAAGAATTCCATGATTTACACAATCAAAGGCCTTTGAGAGATCACAAAAAATACCAATGGGTGATGTCCGGTTATTCAGAGCATTTAATATTTGATCAGTGAAAGCATATATAGCATTTTCTGTTGAAAAGCCTTTCTGAAAACCAAACTGACATTTTGTTAGTACTTTATTTTTACAAATATGAGAGGCTACTCTTGAATACATTACTTTCTCAAAAATTTTTGATAGAGCTGTCAGAAGAGAGATTGGGCGGTAGTTGTTGACATCCGACGTATCCCCCTTTTTATGCAATGGTTTTACAATGGCATATTTCAGTCTATCAGGGAAAACACCCTGCTCCAAAGAGCTATTACATACGTGGCTGAGAATCCTACTTATCTGTGGGGAACAAGCTTTAAGTACTTTGCTGGAAATGCCATCAATTCGATAAGAGCTTTTACTTTTCAGTGAGTTTATTATTTTACTGATTTCAGAGGGAGAGGTTGGTGGAATTACAGTTGTTTCAAACTGCGCAGGTATGGCCTCTTCTATTAATAGCCTTGCCTCTTCTAGTGAAGATCTAGATTCTATTTTCTCCACAACATTTAAAAAGTGATTATTCAAAATATTTTCAATTTCTGATTGTTTGTTAGTGCACTTGTCATTCAGTTTTATTGCACTAAAGTCTTCCTGTGCTCTTGGTTGCCCTGTTTCCCTTTCAATAATATTCCAAATTGCTTTAATTTTATTATCAGAGTTACTGATCTCAGACATGATACACATGCTTCTGGACTTTTTAATAACTTTTCTTAGTACCGCACAATAGTTTTTATAATATTGAACAATTTCGGGGTCAGTACTCCCTCTTGCTGTTAGATACAGTTCTCTTTTACGGTTGCAAGATATTCTTATTCCTTTAGTTAGCCAAGGTTTTTTATATGTTTTCTTGGAATTATGTTTAACTATTTTCTTGGGAAAACAATTTTCAAATACCCTTAAAAATGTATTGTGAAATAAGTTATATTTCAAGTTTGCATTGGGTTCCTTATACACTTCATCCCAGTCTAGCTGCTGTAGGCTTTCCCTAAAGTTTGCAATATTTATATTGTTAATTGAACGCACTGCTTTGAAAGTCTGATTTATTATACTGCATGGAGCTATGTCATGTACTGTAACAAGCTGTGCACTATGATCTGAAAGACCATTCTCAACAGGATAAGCATTTATGTCCTTAAACTTATCTTGGTCTATAAAAAAGTTATCTATCAATGTACTGCTGTTCTTTGTTATCCGAGTAGGAAAATCAATGACGGAGCTCAAATTGAAAGAACTGAGTAATACTAAAAGGTCATTCTTCCTATTACACACTTTCAGGGAATCAACATTTAAATCCCCACAAATGATAATTTGCTTCCCCCTGTCTGACAGATAGCACAACAAAGCATCCAAGTTTTCTAGAAATAGCTGGAAATTCCCTGAGGGGGACCTATACACTGTTACAATTATGAAAGTGCCATCATTTAGTTTAAGTTCAGTGGCACATGCTTCCATATGTTGCTCTACACAAAATTTTTTAGTTTCTAAATTTTTTGCACTGTGGAAGCTTTTGACATATATGGCAACTCCTCCTCTCATCATATTATTTCTACTTACATGTGCAGCTAATTTGTACCCATTGATGCTAACCTTTTGCATATCAGTGATAATGTGATGCTCAGACAGGCATAGTATATCTATTACATTCTTGGTTTCTATATCTTCTAAACAAAGCAGAAGCTCATCAATTTTATTCTTCAATCCCCCAACTTAATGAACTTCCACACACAGCCTTGTACAGTAGTTTCTGCCTTATCACTCTGTCTCAGTGGAAAGCAATAGACGAAGAAATCAAAAGGATGTTTCAAGAACGTAACAGGTTCATAAGGAAGTATTTTAACCATTAACAAACACTAAGGATTGACTACATAAGATCGTTTGAAGAAATAGTGAATCTGCTCTCTTGTCAACACACTACATTACAGCAGAGCTAATGTTTCGCAGGAGGGTAAAGAATGTATGGGTGGACCAGATTCCACAGGTTCCCAATGACAGAGACTAGTGGGAAGAAAAGGTTCAGGAAGCTCTGACCAGTTTGACAGAAAAAGTGTTCATAGGAAAGCACAACTGTGACAAGAAAGTGGTAAAAATGCTAAGGTATATCAACTGGCCCAGAAAGTATTATTAAGAAGCCATCCAACTATTGAACAAAAAGAGTGAAAAGTGGTAGTTGTATTTTATGGTACCTTTTGTCATTCTAAGGGTTCCAAATCTTGATGCATACCTATTAGGGCACACAAGTAATCATCAAATTAAAGGACTTTATCCTCATCAAGATTCAGTGAGACATTGTTCTTTGTGGAATTAGTGTGCATCATTTTAGGAACACAGAGTGAATTGGAATTTTTGAAAGGAATATTTATGTTGGTGTAATGCCAAAATTACAATATTTTTGCTTTACAACATGTTTTGAATTTATACATAAGATATGTATTTAGTTTTGATACTGTGTGACATGTATTTGTATGTTGTTGTGTGTAGTAGGTAAGTGTTATCCTGAGTAAGATGCAGGAGCTCATAAATTATTCTTGAATTTTAATTAGTTGTATTATGTGAACACTCAAGATCATTTTTGTTAGTAATAAGATCTGCTTACAAATGAAGCATATTATTACAAAATAGTGTAAGACAAAGCTTTATGTTTATGTAGACTGAATGATTCTCACCTGCTAGCCTTAAGATCAGTATTCCCTACATTTGCATCTACATGATTACTCTTTAATTAGCAATTAAGTGCCTAGCAGAGGGTTCATCAAACCATGTTCAAGCTATTTCTTTACTGTTCCACTTTCAGACAGCACACAGGAACAATGGACATTTAAATCTTTGTTTACATGCTCTGATTTTTCTTATATTATTATGATGATCATTTCTTCCTTCCTAGGTGGGTGCCACCAAAATACCTTTATACGCTGAGGAAAGAGTTGGTGATTGAAATGAGTCAAGAAGGTCCTACCACAACAAAAAAATACCTTTGTTGTAATGATTGACACTCTAATTCATGTACCATATCACGTGGTACTCTCTCCCTTATTTTGTGATAATACAAAATAAGCTGCCTTCCTTTGAACTTTATTGATGTCCTCTGTCAGTTCTATCTGTCAAAGATCCCACACTGCACACCAGTATTCTGGAAGAGGGTGGACAAGCATAGTGTATGCAGTCTGATTACTAGACTTGTTTGTCTACTTTATTTCTTCGTTGATAGTTCTCTGTGTGGATGTACTATATTGTCATACTCGCTGAAAAGTGGGGGGTGGAAGTTCAATACTGGCACTGTAAATGATGTAGTTGGCAACTGCAAAATTGTGTTTCACAGTTCTTTACTATCACTGTTCACATCCCCCCTCCCAGTAGTACATAATTATACACTCCTGGAAATTGAAATAATAACACCGTGAATTCATTGTCCCAGGAAGGGGAAACTTTATTGACACATTCCTGGGGTCAGATACATCACATGATCACACTGACAGAACCACAGCCACATAGACACAGGCAACAGAGCATGCACAATGTCGGCACTAGTACAGAGTATATCCACATTTCGCAGCAATGCAGGCTGCTATTCTCCCATGGAGACGATCGAAGAGATGCTGGAAGTAGTCCTGTGGAACGGCTTGCCATGCCATTTCCATCTGGCGCCTCAGTTGGACCAGCGTTCGTGCTGGACGTGCAGATCGCGTGAGACGACACTTCATCCAGTCCCAAAATTGCTCAATGGGGGACAGATCCGGAGATCTTGCTGGCCAGGGTAGTTGACTTACACCTTCTAGAGCACGTTGGGTGGCACGGGATACATGCGGACGTGCATTGTCCTGTTGGAACAGCATGTTCCCTTGCCGGTCTAGGAATGGTAGAACGATGGGTTCGATGACGGTCTGGATGTACCGTGCACTATTCAGTGTCCCTCGACGATCACCAGAGGTGTACGGCCAGTGTAGGGGATCGCTCCCCACACCATGATGCCGGGTGTTGGCCCTGTGTGCCTCGGTCGTATGCAGTCCTGATTGTGGCGCTCACCTGCACGGCGCCAAACACGCATACGACCATCATTGGCACCAAGGCAGAAGCGACTCTCATCCCTGAAGACGACACGTCTCCATTCGTCCCTCCATTCACGCCTGTCGCGACACCACTGGAGGCGGGCTGCACGATGTTGGGGCGTGAGCGGAAGATGGCCTAACGGTGTGCGGGACTGTAGCCCAGCTTCATGGAGACGGTTGCGAATGGTCCTCGCCGATACCCCAGGAGCAACAGTGTCCCTAATTTGCTGGGAAGTGGCGGTGCGGTCCCCTACGGCACTGCGTAGGATCCTACGGTCTTGGCGTGCATCCGTGCGTCGCTGCGGTACGGTCCCAGGTCGACGGGCAATTGCACCTTCCGCCAACCACTGACGACTACATCGATGTACTGTGGAGACCTCACGCCCCACGTGTTGAGCAATTCGGCGGTACGTCC
Source organism: Schistocerca gregaria (assembly GCF_023897955.1). Lineage (NCBI taxonomy): Eukaryota > Metazoa > Arthropoda > Insecta > Orthoptera > Acrididae > Schistocerca > Schistocerca gregaria. Next base: position 544,803,274 of record NC_064931.1, read on the forward strand.
ACCCGGCCTCCCGCATGCCCACTATATGCCCTCGCTCAAAGTCCGTCAACTGCACATACTGTTCACGTCCACGCTGTCGCGGCATGCTACCAGTGTTAAAGACTGCGATGGAGCTCCATATGCCACGGCAAACTGGCTGACACTGACGGCGGCGGTGCACAAATGCTGCGCAGCTAGCGCCATTCGACGGCCAACACCGCGGTTCCTGGTGTGTCCGCTGTGCCGTGCGTGTGATCATTGCTTGTACAGCCCTTTCGCAGTGTCCGGAGCAAGTATTGTGGGTCTGACACACTGGTGTCAATGTGTTCTTTTTTCCATTTACACGAGTGTATGTCCGATTCACTATTGGTAAACGTTGAAAAGCCTCATTAACAGGTTGCACGCAACATCAGCATACTGCTAGAATAGTTTACTGTTGAACATGTATGAGAAGTAAAAACCTAAACGCGCAGTTCACAGTTCTTGCAGAATAATACGGTACCCGTGACACTATTTTTCAAATAAATTAAACAGACATTGTCATTCATTGTTCTAACACAGGGCATATTAGTATTCCCCTTATTCCACTGTTAAGTTGATGCATTGTTGTTAATCTAACCAATATGTGTTTCACATGTGAAAATTGGCCAGGGGCTGACTGACTGGGGACCAAAAATTAGTCCTTTACATATCCTCACAATAATAGGCACTGAAACTATGCACTGTTCAATGTTTAAATTACAGAAATTACATTTAAAACATAACTCATTCAATTAACTGAATACATCAAAAAGTTCCTTCTGTGTACCAGTTACCTCTACCACAAAGGTTAGGCCAAATTATTTGCTTAAGTAATGAAATTATTAAGTAATGAAATTAACAGATATAGTTATACAAACAATACTTTTGACAAACCTGGTAATTATTTTGGAATTAATTAAGGGGTGGCTTTGCTACTATGTTCTTGAATAGAGACAAATACATACTTTAAGATGCCTAGAAGTTCTTCTTCCAAATGTTTGTAATTAGTACAGAATTTGTATTTGTTTATAAGTCAATCTAAGTTTCAAAAGAATTACTGATTTCGACCTATAATGATCTGTAGCAAAAGATAATAAATAAGAATGATCATACTAAAATACGAACTTCATTACGTACACAAAACTAAGCAAAAAAATAGACCTGGTGCTATATTCCTTAAGACTGAGGGCCGACCTTTCTCTTTTATGGAAATTCAGATTATAATCATGCATATTAATGGTAATTAAGCAAGAATGAAAATAAAATGAATTTAAGGAGGCAGATGGTGGAACAAGGAAGGAAGTAAAGAAACCCCAGCTTCCTTTGTCACAAGCTGTGCCAATAAATCACAGTCTTTGCTTCGCTTTCCCCACAACATTTTCTGTGTGATCATTCCAATTTAAACTAAATGTAATTCTGATTCCCAAGTATTTAATTGAATTGACAGCCTTTAGATTTGTGCGATTTATCCTGTAACCAAAGTTTCACACTTTTCACTAGTTACAGTCAGTAAATTGCTGCTATTTTTCACCCTACAGATATCTTGTTGAAATTATTTTGCAGTTGGTTTTGATCGTTTGATAACTTTACATGGTATTAAATGACAGCATCATTTGCAAATAAATCTAAGGGGTTTGCTCAGATCATCTCCTAAGTAGTTTATGTATATCAGAAACAGCAGAGGGCATATAACACTTCCTTGGGGAATGCAAGATATTACTTCTATTTTACATGGTGAATTTCCATCAGTTACAATGATCTGTAACCTGTCTAACAGGATATCATGTATCTTGTCACACAACTGAGACAATACTCCACAGGCACGCAAATTGATTAGAAGTTGCATGTTATAAATGGTGTCAAAACCTTTATGGCAATCTGAAAATATAAACCTGTGGCTCTAATTTGAAGTATATTTGAATCATGATAATTATTGGTTTACAAGTTTAGCTTGTGTTTAAAGCTGCAGTGAGCTTGGTACAGATGGGATTCATCATAGTGGTTGGTGTGATGTGTTCTACTCTCTTCTTCAGAGGTGCATACTTGGCTTCTGAATATTGATCTTGGGAGTGTTGCATAATATATTTTTCATTAACTGAGACTGAAATGCTTGCTCCACATATCAGATCATTACACTGAATTTGAGAGAATTTGATGTGGTACTGTTCAAATATTGTAGTTGTCATGATTCATGGAACTTTTATGTGAGAGGTTTATCTAAATGTATGGGACAATGAACATGAAGAGAAAATATTGTTCATTTTTTGATGATAAAGTGAGCATAGAATCATGAACACATGTGAGTAAATGGCCATGAAAAAGGGTAAACAGTCAATGTGCACAAACTGTATCAAATCACAGCTGATCACTCATTAATGCAACTGGAAAATTGGCCTGCAAGGACTATTGTTGCCACTGAAGTGAAGCTAGTGCTTATAAGGACCTTGTTTTGTTTGAAGGATTTGTGGAATGTACCACAGACATTCTTTGACTGTGCTATAGGGGAATTAACCAGTTCACCAATTAAACTACAGTTTTAAGTTATGGTCTAATGGCAACTAAAGGAAAATTTGCTATTGCATAATGATCAAGCTTGTAATTACACCTCTCCCAAATCCAATGATTTCAGTGCACCTGATAACTTAAAATTAAACAGAGATTATGCTGCACTAAATATCATTTCTGAATTAATGAATTCCCTTGTAGTTATTCATATCAGCAAAGTTTTCCTCGTTTATATTCAACTGTCGTACATTCACATGCCCTTGGTGCTGGCATGGTATAGTGAGCGTCCAAACACCATTATTCTACCATCCTGTGGATCAACCCTGTTTCCTGTCCATCCCACACCCTGGATGATATCAAGAATGGCTTCAATGCCCATCATCCCAAATTTGTCACAACTTTCCCTTCAGTTTTCTTAGTGTCATAGTTATGTCATTGCATCTGATTAATATTGTTTCCTTTTTTGGTAAAATTTTGATGTGGTACCTAAAAATTGACCTAAGAAACTTTCACAAAAATTTTATATTAAGAAGTTTTATGTAGCCTAGATTTTAAATATTTGCAAATCAAAGCATAGTATGCAAACTGCTTTTCTAAAAAAGATGTACACAAGGTGATACGTACAGGTAACACACGAAAATTATGAGGTATGTCGGCAAAGTAAGTTCTTTTGGTTATATAAAACAAACGTATACAGATGCAGAAAAAATATTTATTGTGCAAAAATCCACAACTGTTTAACTACTTTTCTACATAGCTTCCAAAATTTTGTAGGCACTTGTCATAGAATGGCACAAATTTTTGTATGCCTTCTTCATAGAAAGTTGCCACCTGTATGTTCAACCATGTGGTAACGTGTTGTTCAGCTTATCATCATCGTTGAAGTGTCAACTACCAAGGACAGATTTTAGTTGTAAGAAGAGATGAAAGTCACTAGAAACAAGGTCCGGGCTGTATGGTGGATAAACAAATGCATCCTAGTGAAATTCCCATAAGAGTGGTTTGGTCACATTTACCACGTGTGGTCGGACATTATTGTGGAAAAAGACACCACCTTGTAACGGGAAGCTTAGGCACTTGTTCTGTATTGTGTGGCACAATTTATTAATGGTCTTGCAGTAAGCATGTGCATTGATTGTTTGGCCTCATGGTAAGAAATCAATCAGTAGAATGCCCTTTCTGTCCCAAAAAATGGTGCACATTACTTTTTGAGGTGCCAAGATTTGCTTAGGCTAAACCTTCATTGCTGATGAAGTGTGCCTCCATTCCATTGCATGCCGTTGCATTTCAGGGGTGTCCTACGTACCCAAGTTTCATTCCCCATGACTATCCAAGAGTGAAAACCATCGCCTTATTCATTGTAGCACGTCAAAAACTGAAGCGCACTGCCCATCCATTGTTTTTGTGTTGATCAGTAAGAATGTTGGGTACCTAATGTGAGCGAAGTTTTTGAAATTTCAGTTTTTCAGTAACAATTTCAAGAGTTAGTGATTGTGAGATTTGCAGAACTTCCATAGCAAGGGCACTAAGTGTAAACTTGCGGTTGTGCTTAATCTTCTCTTCAGTTGTCTGAACCAGTTCATCAGTAACCACAGACAGGCATCCACTTCATTCTTCATTGTGCGCTTGATCACGTCGTTCATTGAAAAGTCTGACCATTGAATCACTCATAGCATTTAGTCCATAAACCTTGCAAATTTGCTGATGATTTTGGTTTAACTTTCTTTGCATTTAGATCTGATTTCACACATGGTGACATTTTCAGTTATGGAGTTATGGTGTCACTTTCAGTTATGGCTGACATTATAAAGAAGCACTACAAAGCAGATGTCGGCAGCAGTGATGTGAAAATGGTGTACATATCTTCTCTGAAAGTCAGATTAACTGCCATGCATGCTTGGAACTGTGATCGTAGCACTGCCATGGATAGAAATAGAAGTGGAACTTAGTTTGTGGATGATCCTCATATTGTGATGACAGACATACCATGTACAATTACTACAGTAGTACAAAATATTAATTTTCTGATGATTATGAGGAACTAATAATTATGTAAAATCAGAAGAATGGAAACTCCATAATCAAATAATGAGAGTATTTCGAAAAGGATACATTGCTCAATGCCATAATTTAGATGTTGAGTTGCGGAGAGGGACAATAAAAAAAACGTAAACAAGTACGTTTTTGGCCAAAAGACCTTTCCTGTGATGTCGACAATACAAAAAAACAGACACCCACCCATCCATCCACCCAGCCACCCATCCATCCATACACCCACCCACCCAACCACCCTCCCACCCACCCACCCACCCACCCATCCACACACTCACACACACACACACACACACACACACACACACGCACACACACACACACACACACACACACACACACACACACACACACACACACATGATCATACTCATAAGACCACTGGCTCTGGCCGCCAAGGAGAGACTGCGAGCAACTGTATATGAGGGAGAGAGATTGCAAAATAGGATTAGGGACGGTAAAGGACTGTTTCTGATAGCATCCAGGGACGTGGTGGGGTGAGGCAGGACAGCTAGGTGCAGGCAGGAGGTAGACGGATGGTGGTTTGAGACTGGGAGGGGGTTTGGCAGTGGAAAAGGGAGAGAAGTAAAAGAAAAAGAAGGAAATCAACTGTAGGTGATTGATGGAGTAGAAGGCATTGTAGTGCTTGAGTGGGATTGGGGAAGGGGACAGGTGGGTGAATGACAGTGCCTAATACAGGCTGATTCAAGAGGAATATGGGAGTGTAGGATATATTGCACAAAGAGTTAACCCCTGTAGTGCCTAGAACTGCTCGGCCATGAAATGAATAGTGTTGTGAGTATTGTGCCTAACAACTGGGTGGTCCAGCTATTTCTTGGGCACAGTTCTTCAGTGGCCATTCTTGAGGACAGAAACTTGTTGGTTGTCATGCTATTAGATTGCACCACAGTGGTTGCAGCTTACCTTCTAGATAACATGACAGCCTTCACAGGTAGCAATGGTTTTGATGGGATACGTGACATTTGTGACTGTACTGGAGTAGATGGTGGTGGCAGGATATATGTGACAGGTCTTGGGTGTAGGTCTATTACAGTGATATGGACCATGAGGAAAGGGGTTGTGACCAGGGATGGAGTAGGGTTGGACAGTGATATCTGACAGGTTTGGTATATGGTTAAACATCACTGTGGGAGGGATAGAAGGGTAGTGGGTAGGACACTTCTCACTCCAGGGTATGATTAGAGATAGTTGGATAATGTAATTCAGTTTCTCCTCTCCTTGGTATTACTGAGTTACAAGGGGAATGTTCCTTTGTGGCTGGATGGTGGGACATTGGGAGATGGTCCATCACTGGAGAGATAAAGCACAGAACATTTGTTTCAGTACAAATTGTGGAGGATAATTTTGGTCTGTAATGCTCAGTGAGACCCTTGGTTTTTCTGAGAGGGACTGCTTGTCACTACAGATGCAACAAGTCACATGTGGCTAGGCTGTATGCAAAGGACTTCTTGGTATGGAATAGAAAGGAGATGATGAAGTGGAGGTACTGCTTTTGGTTGTTAGGTTTGATATGGATTGAGTTACTGATGTAGCCATCTTTGAGGTGGAGGTCAACATAGAGGAGGGTGTCTTGTTGTGTTGAGGGGAACCGTGAGAAGCAACTGGAAGGAAGTAGTTGAGATTGTGGAGGAAGGAGGGTAGGATTTTCTTACACTTAATCTTGATTATGAAGGTGTCACCAACAAATCTGAACTAGGTGAGGCTTTGGGGATTCTGGGTGGCTAGGAAGGATTCCTTTAGACAGCTCATGGCAGGCTGGCATAGGATGCTGCCATGTGGGTGACCATTGCCATACCTTAGAATTGTTTGACGTGAGACCTTCATAGGTGAAGTAATTGTGGATTGGGATATATTTGGTTGTGGTGACCAGGAAGGAGGTTGTAGGCCTGGAATCCATTGGGCCTTGGGAAAGGTAGCATTCAATAGTGGCAAGGCCCTGGGATTTCAGGATATTAGTGTGAATGGAGGTGGCATCAATAGTGATAAGTAGGGCATCGAGTGCTAAAGGAACAGGAACTATGGAGAGTTGGTGGAGGAAATGGTTGATGTCTTTTTATGGGAGGGAAGGTTGTGGGTGATAGGTGGAACATGTGACTCTGTGAGAGCAGAGATTCTCTCAGTGGGCAACACAGCATCTGTCCACAGAGGATGGTTGGGTGTATAGACTTTATGAAGCATGTAGATGGCAGGAGTGTGGGGAGTGGTGGGAATGAGAAGAGAGAGAGAGAGAGAGAGAGAGAGAGAGAGAGAGAGAGAGACTTAGGGGACAGATTATGGGATGGGTGTAAGGATCTGAAGAGAGACCAGAGATCCTGTTGGATTTCTGGAATGGGTTCACAGTGCCAGGGTTTGTAGGTGGATAAATCTGACAGCTGGCAGAGTTCTTTCACCACATAATCCTTGCAGTTCTAAAGACCTTGTGGCTCAGAAGCTTACTTCTTTAGCTGTCTTTTTGTTTTACCTGTCTCGATTCAACATCTGCTCTATACAGTCAGTAGCAATATATCCTTTATAAAATACTGTCATTATGATTACGCAAATACTTTATTAAGAACTAAGATTGATCCAACTTTGCTGACAGTTCTCCATAGTTTCCCATTTGGGCATTAGCCCAAATGGGGAAGCTTACAGGAAAGCTAATCCAAAGTAGCACAGGTTGCTAGGTTGCTAATGAGTAGAAAAAAATGTGCTAGTCTCCTAACCTTTGTCAATCTTGGGACCTTTTAGGTAGCATGTTGGTACCAGCTGCCAATAAAGAATAGAGTGTAATTAATTACTTGCCCATGTGATCTTAACCAGCCAGCATTTTACATTGAACAAAGTAACATGAAGTCATAACCTACATATAATTTTAATTTATTGTCAATCTACATGAACAAACAATTTCACACTGAAATTAATGCACACAATTATCTTGTCTCAAGATCAATTTTATCAAGTGGCTGACTTTAGATGAATGAACAGAGTGGTGAATCTTCTGTAAAAACCTGGAATCCTCATGGAATTACACTATGTGATCAAAAGTAGCTTTACCTCTGGCTGAAAATTACTTACAAGTGCATGGCACACTTCATTGGTAATGCTGAAATTCATTATGGTGTTGGCACATCCTTATCCTTGATGACAGGTTCCACTCTCACAGGCATACATTCGTTAGGTGCTGGAAGGTTTCTTGGGGAATGGCAGCCCATTTTTCACAGAGTGCTGCACTGAGGAGATGTATCGATGTTGGTTGGTGATGCCTGGCATGAAGTAGGCATTCCAAACCATCTCTAAGTTGTTCTATAGGTTTCAGGTCAGGACTTTGTGCAAGTCAGTCCAGTATAGGGATGTTATTGTCATGTAACCACTCTGCCACAGGCCATGCATTATGAACAGGTACTCGATCATGTTGAAAGATGGAATTGCAAACCCTAATTGTTCTTCAACAGTGGGAAGCAAGAAGGTGCCTATAACATCAATGTAGGTCTGTGCTGTGATAGTGCCACACTAAAGAAACGGTGCAAACACCCTCCACAAAAAACATGACCAAACTATAACACCACCGCTTCCAAATTTTACTGTTGGCACTACACACGCTGTCAGACGACTTTCACCAGACATCTCCATAACCATACCCTATGTACCGTGATTCTTCACTCCACACAATGTTTAATTGTCCAATGTTTACACCAACAAGTGAGGTGTCATTTAGTTTTTACCAGCGTGATGTGTGGATTATGAGCAGCCACTCAACCACAATATCCAAGTTTTCTCACCTCCCACCAAACTATTATAGTACTTGCAGTGGATCTAGACGCAGTTTGGAATTCCTGTGTGATGGTCTGGATAGATGTCTGCCTATTACAGATTACAAGCCTCTTCAGCTGTCGGCGGTCTCTGTCAGTCAACAGATGACGTCGGCCTGTACGCTTTTGTGCTGTATGTGTCCCTTCATGTTTTCACTTCACTATCACATCATAAACAGTGGACGTAGGGATGTTTAGGAGTGTGGAAATCTGGTGTACAGACACCCAATCACCTGATCATGTTCAAAGTCTGTGAGTTCTGTGGAGCACCGCATTCTGCTCTCTCACAATGTCTAATAACTACTGAGGTCGCTGATATGGAGTACCTGGCAGTAAGTGGCAGTACAAAGCACCTAATGTGGAAAACATATGTTTTCAGTGGTGTCTGGATACTTTAGATCACATATTGTAAATTTTACATGAAAAAATCTGGGAAATCTCAGGGAATTTCAGGGATCTCATAAAATCACAGGGAATTGTGAATTTTTAACATATCATTAAAACTGAATTTTATTGAGTTTTGTAAATCACAAATTTTCAAATAAATTTTCAAAGTGTATTCATTAAATGAATATTATTCCATCCAAATTATTGACACCTAAAAATTCCTATTAAACTATTGCTTGTGGCTGGCATACAGCTCAGCTGAGATGAAAGAAAAGTAATCATTGTCATTTGCTGGCCCAACCACTACCACTTGCCCCTGTTCACCAATAATTTCTATTAAATTTATCAGGAGTTTCTGGACACAATCTTGCTCATTGCACCTGGAATTCTCTGGGAATTTTTTTTCCAAGTTTGAATAGCCACCCTCATGAACAGTTACATGAATTTTACGTTTATGGACTTAAAAAAATAAAAAACTTTAGAGTAGATATTCTGCCCATTTCTCTAATGTTCTGTAACTTCAGTTGGATTTGATGGGATATATGCAGAACAGTAAACAATTTCACCCTAGCAGTTATCAACAAGGAACGGTATCAGAAATATTAATGCCTTAACCCTCCAGCAATGATTGACATGATGTGTGCAGTCATCTCTTTCCAGACCATTTTCCATGGCCTGTCTTATAGAGTCAAATGTAATTTCTACTCTGCCTGCACACCAGAACTTGCGATTTTTCCACCAGCCACTTTTCTGTTGCTCCAGAACATAATAGGCAGCTATTTTTGCATTGAATCATTTTCTTTTGCTCTGGACCATCATAGGCTGCTCTTTCCATACCAATTTTTTTTTTTTTTTTTTTTTTTTTTTTTTTTTTTTTTTTTTTTTTTTTTTTAAAGTAAACATCTGGGACACTGGAGATCACCATCTTCCTACCTGTTATAGTCAGAGTCATATTTTTTATGACATCTAGTCTCATCCATAAACTTACACACATACCCCAAGTGGCATCAATTTTGTATCTGTATTACTGGGCTTGTGTATGAAACCTTCTATTAATAAATGAGCTGCTCAGAAAATTTGTCAGTAAGGTTATTCAGCTTTTACAATATTGCATGAAATTTTCACATTTCCTTTATTATTTACCTTAAATTTCAATTAAAAGTGAACTCTGTAGCAAGTTTTTGTTATCTTATTACATTCCTATAATACTAAACTTGGAACTAGTCTAATTATTGAAAACAGAGAAATTTACCTTGGAAAAATCAGAAAATCACTCACTGTTGGAGGGTTAAGGTTCTGCTCTTCTAGGGGAATGGACATTGTGGTACAGCATTTTATGTTTTGTCAATTATGCACATACTATGTGCTAGAAATCATAGTTCACATCCCCTGCCTGCAAGCATACAATGTGTTTAGAGTTCTGAGATCTGTAGCCATTCTTTAATGGCGAGGCTCTGGGGATGAAGAAAAGAATTTGCTCTCAGTTGTTAACTGTCTTGTGAGACCGACAAAAAGGTGATTTCTTTTTTCGTAATATTACGTGAAAGGAGTTGTAACCATACTAAACTGTCCAGATTATGAATGCTACTAATATTATTAACAGTAGCAGTAGGCAAGGGAATAGGATTATTGTATTTCCTCAAAAATAAAACTCAAGGTGAAATAGTTATTCTGATGACTCCTTATTACCATTATTGACTAATTTTCATAAGTATGTGCAGCTTGTCGTTTGAATGGATCACTGGACAGGGGATCAGCAACAAGAACCTGAACTTTGGATTGAGCCGTGTGTGGGGAAATTTTCATTTTGATTCTTAAAATACAGCAGGATGGTTGCTGGTCATTAGCCAATGATCATGCTAAGTCTGGGACAAGTCTTCTTTGGTTTTCTTACTTTTCTTTGCTGCACTGGCCACCTTTGTCATGCTTTAAGAAGCTTTGACACACTGCCAGTCCAAATGTAGAAGCCCATTTTTTATATTGTCTCCAGTTATGATGCTTAGTCTGCTCATGCTTTTTCATCTGCTTATTATTCCATCATTAAAATATATTATGGTACCCATCACAATAATCTGAAAGGCTGACATGCCAAAAAATGCTGTTTTTGGCAAGCACTCCGAAATGCAACTATTGAAAAATGTTTGTGGATTCTGCATTTGCCATGTAAACATTTTTACAGAAGTTTAGAAACACACAGATCTCTTTATACTGGTTTTAGTTCTACCATAACAGTTTCTGGCATTGGTTGTGCATGTGTATGTTTTTGTCATTTTGTTTCACGTCTATCATACTGGACAGAACAGAAAAATATACGTTCCTAGCTTTCAGAACTTTGTTCCTTCGTCAGGGAGGAGAGAGGGGAAAGAAAGGGAAGAAGGAAAAGTGGATTCAGTTACTCACAACCCAGATTATGAAGCAACAGGGAAAGGTAAACAGGGAGGGAAGCAGGATGGAGGCATGGTTGTCAGAGGGAAGCCAAAGATATTCTCAATATCGTTATATGAGATTTTCCATTAATCATTTAAATTAAATAATGAGACATTTTAGGGAAGGTTCTGTATTTTTCATTTCAGAATAGCACTTGCAACCTATGTCCTCAATTATTTATTGGATGTATTCCAGCCTCTATTTTCTTCTACAGCTTTTACCCTCTACAGCTCCCTCTGCTACCATGGAAGTTACTCCCTGACAGTTTAATGTATGTCCTATCTTCCTGTCCCTACTTCTTTTCAGTGAGTCTTTTCCATATATCCCATTCCTCACTAATTGTGCAGAGAACCTCACCAATTGTTTCCTCATCAGTCTACCTAATTCTTCTGTAGCAGCACATCTCTAATGTTTCAGTGCACTTTTGATTTTCCTACATTTCATGTTTTACTACAGTGCAATGTTGTGCTCTAACATCCTCAGATATTTCTTCCCCAAATTAAGGCCTATGTTTGATACTAGCAAACTTCTTCTGCTGTCCTAGGCACATAGAAAACATTCGCCCCATCTGTTTTAAAAAGGCATTTAAACACACATTTGTTCAGATGCATGCTCTTTACAGCAGTACACCACTTTTCTAATCCCAGTCTTCTCCAGATGTAACTACAGCACCACCTCAGCTTGAAAGCAGATTTCCATGGCCATCGTATCCAATCCTGCTACTGCTGAGTCCTCCAAAATACAACTTACGAATACACTTGTCATTACTCAGTATTACCATGGTCCTGAAAGTGTTTATCAGCTACTTTGACAAGGCTATGACCTCTTAAAATCATGCTCTGAAATGAGGTTCACTCTGCCCAACATTTTGTCCACCACACCTAAAATAGCTTCTCATCTCCCCCCCAGTTTCCGCATTATACTTGGCAGATCACATGCCCTTCTGCATGCATTTCCCTACTCTATGGCTCCTACCCTTGTGACTGTCCCCACTGTAGGACTACCATCACCTATACCAGCTCTGTAGATGACAACAGGGAGAGCCACCTATCAAATGACCCATCTCCTGTACCAGCTATTACATAAATACTGTTCAGCACTTTACTACCACAAAGTTATCAGTTTGGGTGAATTTTTGTAGGCAGAGAGTATATACTGCCAACACAGCACCCTGTTGCAAAACTTGCTCTATAACATGACAGTCTTGACCTCGGTTACTGTTTCACCATGTGTGTCACCTTGATTGTTCCACCAGACACAAGTTTATCAGGACCCTGGAGGTAGGAACTGGCATTACATCATGTCCTTGGTTCTAACTGCCATCCTGGCATTCAATTTTGTTAATTTTTTGGTTTCACCATTCATTGGTTCACTCCCTTTTTGTTTTCTATATCTTTGTTTTCTGTCTTGTCTATTCCCCCCAAAACCCCCAACCCATCTCCCCCCCCCCCTCTCCTCCTGTCTACCACATACTTATCTTTCTGCACTTATTAACTTGTGCACCATGTTGAGCCAGTAATGTCTGTATTGCATATTGCCCTATCTTCCACCTTTAAGTGCTCAGAGTTTCAAATCTTGACCAGGGCAATCATCAGAAATCTATCTTTACTTCTTATGCTATCCAGAAAGTCTCCCTTGACCCAGGGTTCCTCTTCCCAACTCTCCCCATTTTCTAAACGTCACCTGTCTTTTCCCTTCATATCTCTTTCTTTCCCTTTAATCCTTCCCACCAAAAGTAGGATGCACTGGCTCTGACAGCTTCAAAATTTCTGTACTTTATGACTGGTCTCCTGCCACCACTTGGTTAGTAGATTTTTAAGCATCCAATAAAATTATATTTTCATAAATTGATTATTTTCACTGTCGTTTTATTTAAGTAATTTGCAGCTGGACTGCAGCCAACATTTTACCCAGCACATAACATAAGCTCACGAAGATTCTAATATTAGTAAAGAAGCAGACAAATTTCATAGCAAAAATAGCAACATCATAAATAACAAAAGTAGTTAAATCTAGTTCTTTTAAAATGCATAAGCTAAATTCTAATGTAGTTGAGATTTGGATTTACATGTTCCCTGAATATACTTATGACCATTTCCAGGTGATCATGTGCATTATAACTTCTAACCTTTTTTAATATAGAATAAACCCTTCTGTATCCAAGCACAATTTGTTTCTTTTTATCTGTCTGCAGTTCTTTGTGTCCATGCTATTGTAGCTCAGTAAATTTATGCTCTTTATACTATTCTTTCCCTTCTCTCTTTTAAGGTATTTTATTTTTGTTGTAACAGTGATTGACATTCCAGGCAGCTACCAACTGTTCTGATATTACAGCTCCTGCTTTGCTTTCTAATTTTTATTCTCCCCTCCCCACCAAGTTCCAAGTGGGAGACTACATTTGGATATTTATTTAACATAAGGGTAACCCATATTTTGCACATAAAATGGACACTGCATTATGCAGGGAAAATAAATTACAGTTGGTATTCCATTATTTTGCACAATTGTGGAGACCATCCTTAAAATGGAATGTATTCCAGGTCAAACACTGATTTGCCTCTTGGTCTGTGGGATCGCCAGAAGCTTCAACATGGTAGGGAAGCAAGAAGATACAAAAACAAAACTACTAAGGCTCAATCCAGATACAGTGGGCATCAGTTAAGTGAAATGGAAAGATAACCAAAATTTATGGTTGTATAGTGTACTACTGAGAGCAGCAGAATACAGTACAACAGAAGTAGGATTTATTATGAATAGGAAGATAGGACAGAGTGTGAGTGATTGTGAATGGTTCAGTGATAGTGTAGTGTCTCTTCATGGGGGAAAAAAATTATTTCTTGATTCTTCATGTCGTATTGTGGTAGCCAGGTTAACATGTGCACTCTCATAGTTGAAAAAGTATTGTATTGTAGTTTTTTCTCTGGCATAGCACTTTTTCAGTAGCTAATGGCATGTACATGTCTTTCAGATTGCATCTTTTCAACATATTACATCCATAAACAGTAATTTTAGTGCACTCTTTAGTGCCACAATTAGAATTCACATTTCAAGCAGTATTAGTCATTTTATTTACTATGACATTAAAAAAGTAATATATGCAAGAAATATGTATCACTTGCATTAATTCTGTTTTGTTATCTCAGTGCATGATCCATGAACATAGCATTCAGTGAGTTATATAAGTCATGAACTGATTATAGCAAGTTAACATACATAACTGTTATTTACTGTGTTCGTTACAGTATGCTACTCCCAGTATCCTTTACTCTGGAGCCATACTCATGTCTTTTTTTTTTTTTTTTTTTTTTCATTTGGAAAGCACTCATTAGTGGTAGGTGTCTTCATCATATATGTATCAATTTTAACATGTAGGTATTGGCTTTGTAGGTCTCAGTGACAGTTCCATATCCTCAATCACATGTGTTACGTCAGTGTACTCTAGTGTAGTTGAGGGCATGTTTGTGTAGTACTAGAGTCTTTGTTTGTGAAAGCTCTTCTTCTGTCTTCATTTTCAGAAATCTTCTTTCTTGATTCTTCATGTAATTTCAGGTACTGGTATTTTTAATTTTGTATTGTGTAAAAATTGTGTAAAAAAATTCTGTCATACGAATCCCTTGTGTTCTTCTGTAAGTGTGCAGTTGAGATATTTGAAATGGTGAATAGTACTGATGTTACGTTTCAGTGACATATTTCTTCATGTATGGTTCTCTTCTTTTTTGTTCTTTATGTCATTTGACTGAGTAGTGTGTAAAATAACTGTCATCGAGTTTACAGTGTTCAGTTGTAGAGTGAGTGTGTTTGTTACATAGGGTATAAATTGTTTTGTAGGGACATCTTTCTTCATGAGCAAAAATCTTCTTCTTTCATTCTTCATGTAATGTTAATGTAAGTTTTTTGACATGTGCACTGTCACTGGTGAAATGTATTGTAGTTATCGGTGTGGTGTAGATTATTCAGCCATTTTTACACAGTACGTAGTGTTCTTAATGTGCCTGGAGAAGTACAGTTACATTCTCTCTGACAGTGGATTTTCTCAGTAGTTAACAGCATGCATATCTATTTCAGACAACATGGATTCAATATATTATTTCTTAAAGAGATTTTCAGGTGCACTTGTATAGTTACATGATTAGAATTCACTTTTCTTCCTCAGGTTACCTTCCATTCCCAAGTGGATGCACTCCACACACTTGCTGCACTCAGTAATTTATAATTCTAATTTTAGCTTTATTAGCTCTTTTTCTCATTTACATTCATACAGTAATATATGAAAGAATTATGTATCATTTAAATTAATTCCATTTTGATATCACAGTGTCCGATACATCAATCTCTCGATGAACTTATCATGTAGTGACCTATATTAGTGATGTATTGTAACTAATAAATCTACATACATTTCAGTTCTTTACTTTATTCGTCTCAGTATGGTATTACATGTGTCAATTATTATGGATTTGTACTCATGCTCATTCATTTGGAGAACACTCAGTGGTAGGTGTCATCACCATATATGTATTAATTTCAACATGTAGCTAATGGCTTTGTAGGTCTACGTGAATGTCGCATATCCTCCATTGCATCAGTAATGTCAGTGTACTCAAATGCAGTTGGAAGCATGTTTGTGTGGTATAGAGTCTTAGTTTGTGAAAGTTCATTATGCATGTTAATATTAGTAAATCTAGTTTCTTCATTGTTCATGTAATAACATTTACTTGTGGTTTTAGTTTTGTATTGTGTAAATGATGTGTAAGTTCTGTCATATAAATCCATTGTGTTGTTGGGTCTGTGACCAGCTGAGGTATTTGAAGTGTGTTTGTCGAATAGTATTAATGTTGTATTTCAGTGACATATTTCTTCGTGAACGTTTCTCTTCTCTCTTGATTCTTCATGTCATTTGACTGAGTAGTGTTTAAAATGACTGTCATTGAGTTTATAGCTTCAATTGTAGAGTGGTTCTAAAGTTGTGCCGTGATTTGTTTGTGTGAGTCGGATTGTTGTATACTCAATATATTGTTTTGTAGAGACATATTTCTTCATGAGACAAAATCTGCTTTCTGTATTCTTCATGTAGTGTTAATTTAAGTGGTTTAACATGTATTCTGCCACTGTTAAAAAGTTGTTGTATTGCAGTTATCTGTAGAGATATATACGAGTATGTATGGAGTATATTTGGAGTAGATTATTCAGCTATTTGTACACAGTACACAGAGTTCTTGATGTATCTGCAGATATATATTGTATTTTCTCAGTTACTGGACTTTCTCAGTAGTTAGCAGGATGCACATTTGGTTCTGACAAAATGGATTCAATATATATTTTCCAGAAGGGGCGTTTTCTGGTGCGCTTGTACAGTGACATAATTAGCATTCCATTTCAATGCCTTGGTGTCCAATACTTTAAATGCGCATCCATGAACTTGACATGTAGTGAGTTATATTAGTCATGTTTTATTAATAATGACTTTTCATCTATTCCACTTATTTACTATATTCGTCACAGTAGACAGTTTCATGTATCAATTACTGTCAACCTGCACTCATGATGTAGCTGATGGCATTGTAGGTCTCAGTGACCATCCCATATCCTCCGTTGCATGTGTTATGCCAGTGTATGTGGAAGTTTGCCTGTTTGCGAAAGTTCACCTTCTCTCTTCTTGTTTGGAATCTTCTTTCTTGATTCTTCATGTAATTTCATTTACTGGTGTTTTTAGTTTCTTATTGTGTAAATACTCTGTAAAAGAGTTCTGTCATATAAATCCATTGTGTTGTTGTGTCTGTGACCAGTTGAGATATTTGAAATGTGTTTGTTGAATGGTATTTACATTGTTTTTTTGGAGACATCTTTCTTCATGTATGGTTCTCTTCTATCTTGATTCTTCATGTCATTTGACTGAGTAGTGTGTCAAATGACTGTCATTGAGTTTTTAGTTTCAGTTGTAGAGTGATTCTGAAGCTGTATCCTCATTTGCTTGTGTGAGTGTGTTTGCTGTATACAGTATATGGTGTTTTGTAGAGACATATTTCTTCATAAGACAAAACTGTCTTTCTGCATTCTTCATGTAATGTTAATGTAAAAGGTTTAATATGTGCACTGCGACTGTTGAAAAGGTGTGGCATTGCAGTTATCTGTAGAGAAATATACAAGTGTGTATGGAGGATATGTGGTATAGATAATTCAGCCATTTTTACACAGTACATAGAGTTATTTATGTATCTGTACATATAGAAGTGGATTTAGTCTGTCATTGGACTTTGTCAGTAGTTAGCAGGTTTCGCATTTGTTTCTGGCAACATGGTATCAGTGTATTATTTCCACATCATATAAGTACACACAGATGAAATTATAAGACAGGATGTAATATGGAATCTCAGTCTCTGTAAATGTCAGAAATAATTGTAAAAGCAAAATAAATAACTAATTAAAAATTAATACTACAATGGCTCACTCGAATGCTTGAAGGCATACAAACCACCAAATACCTTCAAGTCTACTACTAACATTAGGGTCAAGCCATGGTACAAAGCATTTGCATGTGAATCAGCAATGGATTGACAATCTAAGTATTCAGATATTTCATGCAATACATGAAACATTTTAAGGAGTAAAAAATCAATAAATACAGGTTATTCACATATTTACTCATGACACAATCAATGCTAGGATCTTGACATAGGACAGAGTTAAAAAAAATAACAATTATTTCTTAGAAGGTCAAATTCCATAGACAGGCAACGATTCACACAAAGTAGCTTTACTACGTATTGTCCATAGTGCAATAATTTAGCTGGAGATGCTTAATAAAACAGAATTCATCAGACAATAAAATAGTATAATACAAAACAGACGGAAGGTCTTGACAATTTGTCAACTTTTTATGTTCAAAGAAAGATTGATTGTATATAACCTCAATGTAGACTCAACATCTTCCTGGTGTTGGTGGTTTCACTGAAATGTGCAAAAGTTATTGAATTTACAAAAATCAATGTAAGACTTGACGTCTTCTTGCAATGATAGATGAAGAAATTTCAAAAGTGTAAGGAATTTATATACACCAAAGTAGACTTGAAGTCTTCTTGTGCTGGTAGTTGTGGAAAATGTCCAACGTATAAGGAATTTATATAAACCAAAGTAGACTCGAAGCCTTCTTGTGCTGGATGGCCTCAGTATTTTTGGAGAAAATGAGTGGATACAAACTCAAAGTAGACTCGTGGTCATCTGGTAGAGTTGCATTATGGAAAAATTAAATTATACAATCTCAATGTAGACTTGATGTTTGTTTGGCTCTGCGCAGCTACGGTCGAGTGCACTTGCATAATATCTGCGAGGGAGGGATGTGATCAGCTGACAGCAGGCCGCCCCCCACCATGAAAGCAGTAGGCCTGACATCGGACGGCTGGATCTTCAGCATTAGTGCGCAGCCGCACACTGCTGAGTTCCAGTTTGATGCTAACTGTTGCCCAGTACTCCACGGGATCATGGAACAAAATTTTTACATGGAATCAATGCTTAATAGACACACGGCTATGCAATGCTGCCAACTATATCTTTTGAACTAAGATTATGGTGTGGTTTCAGGTTTTATTAACTTTTTGGTCATGAACTGTTGTTCTATGAACTCAGTTTATTTACACTGCTCGTAGGTTGGTATGATGCTCTGTCTACCGTCTCTGTATACGATACTGTTCAAAACATTTAACTCTATAAACATACATCACGTTGCTCTACAGAGCAGTAGTGTTAGAGTGTTCTTCTATGGCTTAACAGTACCTTTTTTTTCAAAACTGCTGCAGCAGAGTTCTGAGGTTCAATAATGTACACACCATGACAAGAATCAGTTTATAGTGGAGATTGTGTCCATTGGCTACTGCATGTGGGCAGGTGGTTTTAGAATTCTCACACCAATTAATTCATCACTTGCGTTTCTGATTCGGTGATAAGTGGTTTGTGAACTGTGGACTACCTGCAGCATCACAGCGTTACAGAGTCGAGAAGACTCATAATGCAGCAGTATACCATCCAAACAAAGCCAGATAGAGGTGAGTAAACACCACTAAGTTATTCCCTTTATAATGTTATGTATTTATATGTCCCACATGACGGTGAGAAAGTTTGCTTTGTTGAAGGGTTTGCTAGTTGTGCACACTTCACAGAGTGTCTTTGCATTATTTATTTGTCACACAACTGTCCTCGGAACTTTTGTGCATTGGAACTGTGCACAACATTTGCACTTCAGTCTCTAGTTCGTGACAACAGTATTTTCTTAGATTTCAGCTAAATAAAAGTATACTTTAGCCAGATACAAATGGTCATTTTTCTAGCTTGGTATATTCTTAGCCACAAAAAGGGACATAAAATCGGCTGTATTTTCCAAATCTGGAATCAGTCATTCAGTCGGTCACTAACAAATGGTCCATGGTCTAATAAATATGTGAACAGAAATAAAGGTCAGGACATCATGCCTCCTGAACCTGTACATGACAGAAAGTCAAAACAAAATGACCAAAGCCAGCAAAAACAGCAAGGCTTGTGACCTCGAGTGCTACACAATGCATAAATACAAATACACTTAAAAACCACACATAATTGTAATCCACTTGAGCAAACAGAAATCATTGCATTTAAAATTTGTGTACTATTTAGGTATCTAAGAATTACTTTCTCATAGCAGAGTTCAGATCATAGTTGTTGAAAATTGCTATATATAGGCGAAACTTGAGACCAAAATCTCATGAATCATCAGAGAACAGCAATAAACGCTAAGTCCATGTTTGCTGCGGTTTGTAGCTTATCTAGAAACTTTGCAAGATTGTCAATATGCATTGAACAGAAATCACAGATATCATTCTCCTTCAGGTAATCATTGTATCCTTTTCATTAACTGGTAACACAGTTCGTGCAAGGATAAGATTCCCTATGACTAAATGCTACATTACTATCTACATTACTAACAAATGAACATTGCTATAAAAAATGACAAAATAGAAAATATTTAGTAAGCTTTTGTACTAGCTTGTGTGTAGCAAACGCAGTCCTCAGTACATAAATAAAGATGACAACATAGTATAAATTATTATGAAATCTCAAACCATTTGCTGGTACACAGCTTATGGATCTCTTTGAGACTCGTTTTCTCTTAGTATTTAGAGCAGCAAGCTTTTTCTTCCAATAATTATACTATGCCAAATGTTTACATACAGGGCTACATAGAAATACTTATTCTTGGAACAAAATAAGAAAATCCATCATAGACAAATTAAGTACACCTTTATCTCTCTCTCTTTATAAGAACAAACCAAGATCCTATCTTATAAATTTTCTGAGGTCTTGATTTTGGTAACGCCCTTTCACATGGTTTCAGCAATGTAACAAGTAACACCCATTATGTGGAATTTTAATTATCCTGAACGGGCCAGTATATCTCTCTTTTTAGGAGAGATGGTTTAGAGTGGGACCAAAGTAACACCATTTCATCTAGGCTACATGACTGTACTCATCCTAACCTTTTGTTGTATACTCATTTTCATCTCTCAGCCCTAGTATTTAATGATACGAGCACCTGTCTAGTCTCCTCTTCCCGCAAGATGTTGCATCTCGGGGTAAGTGGAAGGGCAACTACCCACTCATTCTTCTCAGTTTTATTTAACATTATTTCATTGGGTGTGTGCCCTGTGCACAGATGTGGAAGGTCGTTCATGATTTCTTTAAAGAGGGTGACTAAATCAAGTGTAAGTCCGCATAAAGCAGATGCATTCTTTGAATATTCGTTCTTTGCAATTACTTTCTGGGTGGAATAGAGAAATTAAAATCTGTTTGATGTTCATCTCTCGCAGAAACAAACACCAAACTCGCCCAGTGAAATTAGATGCATTATCAGACAACATCGCACTCAGCTTACCGAAACAGTCTCTTAACAATGTGTGCGGCATGGGCTGATTTTGTTACATACAAACGGATGTGTTTGGAAAACATATAATTTATAGCCACCAGGTGATCGACACTTCCCCTTCCATGAGGATATGGTCCAGCCAAGTCAAGCAATCTCTCCAGGTTTTGATGTCAGGATGCGATGCAGCTGAATCTTATTTGGTATGCACATAGGTTTGGTTCTCTTACGCACAACACATGTTTGTAACAAATGATGCACGCCACTGTGCATGTTTGGCAGGTAACAGTAAGTGGCAATCTTCTGCTTACATTTTTCAATTCCACAGTGCCCCCAGGACATGCGTGTATACCAGATTAGGTGATCCTGGTACACATGGGGTATGTACACACACCACAATTCTCTATCGGAATAATTCCTATGGAATAACACGTAATTGTGCACCTTGTAGAATTGACTTAGTTTGTGAGTAGGCTGCTCTGCCAACACACCCTTAACTTTTGACCACTATGGTTCTACGTCTTTCAGGATTTTCATGTTCTTATACATTTCTAAATAGTGCCTGTGATGGACAGGATGTTTTGTCAGTTGCACTTCGTAATCAGTGGCCTGCTCGACAAGTTCACTGAACTCAGGAAGACCGCACAGCAACCTGGATAAGGTGTCAGCGATAATCTTTTTGCTGCCCTTTATATAGATAATTTCAAAATCGAATTCTTGCAAAAATTAGACCCACTGCATCAACCTCTGGTGTAGAAGCCGACAGGTCAAAATAAGGCTAAGTGCCTTATGGTTGCAGTACACTTCAATGTACCGACAGCAAATAAAATAATTAAACTTCTTGAAAGACCATATTATGCAGAGAGCTTCCAACTCCGTAGCTGACTTGGATCTTTCACACTCGGTTAATACTCAGCTGGTGAAGCTAATAACTCAAACTTGCATTTGGCCATCAACCACAACCACTTGAAGTAAACAAGAGCCCAACCCCAAATAGGATGCTTCTGAGGCAATGCAAAAACCTTCTTGCACGTCGGGATGTTCCAGAATTCCAGCATGAACCAATGCATTTTTAATTCTTCTAGGCGCTTCCTGGCACTGTGGATTCCAGGACCAGGGAGCATTTTTCTTTAACAAAGCTAGTAATTCTGGACTGTTCAACAGCTGGTTCGTCACAAATTGTCTAAAGAAAGATGTCATGCCAAGGAAAGCTTTTAATTGCTTTCTCGCCATGGGTGGCGGACACTTAGCTATTGCCTGTATCTCTGTATATGCCAGAGCTGACATTTAACCTGAACTGTAGCTCCTTGAACTGGTACGACCATCCAGCGGATACAAAGACAGTATATTTGTTTGAAACTTCCCACAGCTGGGTCTGCCAATACAATGATCCAAGATTCACACCTGAATATTTTTGCAATTTCTCTTCCAGAGCTTCCGGATGTGTACATACGGGTACAATAATTTTGTATGTGTTGTGCGCATCAAGAACCATGCGCAGTCCACCACCTGGTTTAACAACAGCTAATAATGGACTGCAGTAAGGAGAGAACAAAGTTTAAACTATATTCCACTCGAGCATCTTTCGTAATTCTTGTTTAATGGCATCCCTGCAGGCTCATGGGATTGCATAGGTCTTGTTGCAATAAGTATCATGGGGAACACCATTCATGTGATATATGTATCCTTTGATAATACCGGGATTTTTAGAAAACACATGTACATACTAGGTTAAGAGATGGATAAGATCATTCTTTTGTTGTTCGCTAAGACACTCAGGTTCTGATGCCTTAGCATGTATTTTGCTTATGCCGAGTAGATCATCATCTGAATATGCCAACCCCGGATCTGATTGGTTGTGGGGTAAGTTACTGTCTGCACCAGTAGATTTACACTCACCACTCAGATAGACACGTCTGTATGAAAACTGACTTGATGTGCCTTTGTATGAATTAAATTTAACTTTATCTCCCTGTCACTAATAGTCAGGGTGCAGGTTCTGTGCTGGATATTGATACATGCATTCCTCCATCTTAGGAACTCCATCCCTAACAAGCACAGTACCGTCAATACCTTCACTATTAAGAACGTGCACTCCATGGCTCTGCTCTCGAATTCTATTAAGATCAGTACCTGCTTTTCTACCCTTTGTGTACATGCGCCAAGAGCTCCCGATACAACACAATTCTGTACGGGCAATGTCAGTACTTTTGTGTTTTCCTGTATTCTTTTCAGAAAATGAGTAGCTATCACACTCATACTTGCACCAGTGTTGATTATAATGGTAACCAGAATACCGTCAATTACCCCATTTACAGCTGCTTGCACCTGATCTACCCAAGTATCTCTGTGAGATATCGGATCACCTGATAGTTCTGCTCATATATCTATATTGTCATTGTAACGAAGCATGTTCGCTACATGAACAGTACTGTTGCCCCCATTAAATCCTGCGGTCATGGTGAGGGAGTGCAATGAGACCACAGTCAGTTTGACGCATACGAAGTTTGCGTAGGGTGCTCATCTACCCACTCCACTATTTGCACTGTATCATTTCTGAGATTTTGTGACTATCTGGCTGGTGGTCTTGGCTCGGAAGCAGTTTGATTCCAGCCTATGTTGTTGTTGGGCAGATTATTATTTTGTGGGGAGTTTTGCGGCCACCAGTTACCTGTGCTCTGTCTGGACAACTACTGTTCTGCATTTGATCTGTTGCGACCATTATGACAAACAGTGTTAAATGTAGTATTTTTATTTCAACTTTGAAATCCACTACTGTTATGTAGCTGTTGATTCTCATTTGTAGTTTGCTGCCCGTCTTGCTTGAGCGGGTCTGCATCATTATTAGCAATGCCGTTCCGACCATTGTTCTTATAGTTGCAAGACTGCACTACTAGTGCACCACCATTGCCATTTGCGTGGCATGTGTCATCATGGATTAAAACAAGAGCATGTATGACCAATAAAAATTCTTCTGTGTCATCTTCCGGGGCATGAAGTAATTTTTCACAGATATCCACCGGTAATTTACCTTTTAATGTCCTGATCACATCTTTCAATGCGATGGGGTTGTCCCAGTACCTAGTTTTGTTAATATACTGCTCGAAGTACTTTCAAAGCATTCCCTGTTTAGGGTGGTACTTTTCGGGATTAAATACCTCTTGTCTTATTTTGGCTTGCACATGTGGTGACCAGTACTTGGCCAAAAGCACCTGCTCGAACTGTTCATATGTTTTACAATGTTCAGCAATGGCCATAGCATACAGTGTGGATTCTCTTTGCATGCACGCTGCAGTGAATTGTATTTCCTGCCTGTCATTCCGTGACGTAGGTAGCACCCCCAGAAATCTCTGATAAAAACTATGGGGTTTGGGAATTTCTTCTCCGATATAAAAATCTGAAAGTGACGGTGTTTAAACAGCCCTTCTTCTAGCAACACCATAGTTAAAAGATTCGCTGCCCCCACAGATTCAAATGGAGAATTACCATACGGACTGTAATGTCCAGTATGTTGCGGTGACGTATTGTTCTGTGTTGTCCCCGCTGAATTATTTCGCAGAAATGGTGGAAGTGAATCTGGCACGCGTGATGACTCCTGCATCTGACAAATCTCGTTTTTTAATCATTCACTTGTTGCTACCACCCAGGCAACCCATTTTTCAAAATATTTTAAATGTGGCCAAGTTGATGCTGCAACGATTTACCAGATGTTCCTGGTACAGACAGTACCTCTGCACTAACAGCTTATACTGAGGAGTGTATTTCTGTCTCAGTTTTTTTTAATTATGCCTTTATTGCATTCTGTTACCCATTCACCAAATTCCCTATTTAGTGTGTCGCCTTGAGCGTCGAGGTTTTGCTGCAATTTGCACTCTTGCTCAAGTGAAAGTTCCACAAACTGGTCTGTTAAATTTGACATTTTCACTTGCACGGTTGTCTGCGTATCTTTTAAGTCCTTCACATCATCAGACAACCGCTTAACTTGATCTGGGATCTCACGTTATGCTTGTTAAGTTTGAGATTTCAGTTTGGATTTGCGCTAGGCTTGCATCCAGTTGATTGTTCAGATCAGTGACTACTATATCATCAAATTTCCCATGAATGTTTTTAGATAAGCCTTGAAATTTTGCATCTAATGCAGTGCTTTGCTCACTAAAACTTTCTTGAATATTTTTAGTCAAATCTGCAAATTTTGCATTAGACTCAGTCCTTTGTTCATTAAAGCTTTCTCGGATATTTTTAGTCAAATTTTCAAATTTTGCATCAGACACAGTGTATCGCATTTACCTTGTAAATCAGTACGTTGTCCATTAAAGCTCTCTTGTAACTCAATGCATTGTTCATTGAATTTCTCATCCAGTTTTTTGACATGTTGGAAGAGATGTTACTGAATGTATCTGTTAAACTTAGAAAGAATCTTCAAACAATGCAATCGACTGTGTCACTTGTGCAGTTACTTCACTTGTTCCCAATTGCATGTCTTTAGATTCCAATACATTTGGAGCATTTGCACTTCCGGTTTCCAAAACATCAATTTCAGAACCCATTCCCACCATAATCGCATCAGCAACAGTACCTTCATCCAGATGCGATTGTCTGTGTGTCTCGTGACTGGTATTCACAGTGGTAAATTTTTTCCATTGACTAATAGCAACAGTAAAATATGGTAACACTGACTTTGAATGATAATAAAATGAAGCTGGACAACGTACTGAGGTTTTAACACTACGCGCAGCTGCAATATAATTATTAAGAAAGGATAATATGGCAGCCTGAAGGGCTAAGCAAAACATTAGAAAGATGAGTGTACCATCTTGTGATAGAACAGCAAAATGACAGATATGTTTGAGAAACCTTTAACAATGGAAGTCAACATTAAAATGCAAGTTAACACCAATGATGTAGTTAACAGAAAAAATGCCAAAATATGAGTTACTGAACACACATTTAAAGTTGCCAAACATGTAAAACACAGTGAGAATGATGATACCACTTACCTTTTTACAGATGAGAAGCACAACGTCGTACTTTCATAATTCCAGAATTGTACAATATTTCCTCTTTCACTGGCCATTCGAGCAATTTACCATCGATGTCCCATTACTTTCAGGTACAACAGTTCTCCGAAACAGGTTGGCCGTTGTAAGATAGACCATGAAATATAGAACAAAATATATATTAATACAACAGTAATGATGCAATACAGACGGCACAAAGTGATGAAACTGCAACGCTCGGCGCCAAGTTTGTCGTGAAGCAGCTATTATAAATTAAAATGTAAAACATGCACCATCATCAATAATTTCAATGAAGCTAGGCTTGTGTCTGACTAGTGTAGGTCACACAACGATATCATTATTAGTGGACAGTGGGGCGAATCATTTTTTGCGTCACTTGCGTGGAAACTGCAGCAAGATGCAAATTAAATTATCGGCGCACTGATCTCAAGGACATGGAGTGATATACGTAGTTCGGAATTAATAACTGAATGTGAGAAGTGTTCGCCCATAATATGTCCACTAACAATGGTTCGTCAATGCTTCGTTTCCAAGCATGATCCTCTGAAAAATGTAAATTACCAAATATTAATAACATAGTGACATGGAGGGTAGAAATTTAGAAATGAAATACATTGTAATGTTAATCTTGACTATAAGCACTTCAGGAACATTTCAAAACAGATTTAAACAGAGAGTCATGACAAAGCATCAATACCTAATCAGAGAAGGAATAGAACCGAACAAAAACCAATGGACGCTAGATAAAAGAATTTGATATAAAAATGACTAATGAAATTAAACAGAGGTTGTACAGCAGCAGATACATAGATAAGTACACAAAGATGAAACTATAAAATCCGGATCTAATGTTGAATCATAGACCCTGTCAATGTTGGAAACAGTTCTAAAAGCAAAGTAAATACTAATACTTAAAAGGTAATCATCCCATATCCTCCATTGCATGTGTTTTTTCAGTGAACACAAGTGTGGTTGGAAGCTTGCTTCTGAGGTATAAAGTCATTGTTTGGAAACCTTTATTGATTCTTCATGTAATTTCATTTTTGGTGTTTTTAATTTTGTATTGTGTAAATACTTG
This sequence comes from Schistocerca gregaria, assembly GCF_023897955.1. Lineage (NCBI taxonomy): Eukaryota > Metazoa > Arthropoda > Insecta > Orthoptera > Acrididae > Schistocerca > Schistocerca gregaria. The sequence goes on from NC_064931.1 coordinate 544,830,436, forward strand.
TATACTGACAAAATAGGAATTCAAATGTTTAGGTCTATTAGGTTTTTTTCTCATTTTCATTTTATATTAATATATCATAAATGCTAATCCATTTGAATACAGAGGTGTATGATACATTATTCCATCCATGAACTAAGCATATAGTGAGCTTTGTTTGTCATGTTTTATTAGTAATATCTTTTCATCCGGTTCAGTTATTTACTGTATTCATCACAGTATGCAATTACATATGTCAATTACTCTCAAGATAAATTCAAATTCGTTCATTTAAAGAACACTCAGTGGTAGGTGTCATCACCTAATATGTATCAATTTTAGGATGCAGCTAATGGCTTTGTAGGTCTCAGTGACTGTCACATATCCTCCATTGCCTGTTTTTTGTCAGTGTACTGAAATGTATTAGGAAACTTGTTTGTGTTGTATACAGTCATTGTTTGTGGAAGTTCATCTTCTCTCTTAATGCTTCTAAATCTTCTTTCTTGATTATTCATGTAATTTCATTTTTGGTGTTTTTAATTTTGTATTGTGTAAATACTATGTAAGAGAGTTCTGTAGTGTGAATGCATTGTGTTATTGTGTCTGTGTCCAGTTGAGATATTTGATGAATAGTATTAGTGTTGTATTTCAAGGACATATTTCTTCATGCGCTCTTCTCTCTTGATTCTTCATGTCATTTGCCTGAGTAGTATGTAAAATGAGTGTAATTGGGTTTTGAGTTTCATATGTATAGTGATGTAGAGTTCTGTTCTGATCTGTTTGTGTGAGTGGGTTTGTTATATAGCACATATAGTGTTTTGTAGAGACATATCTCTTCATGACACAAAATCTTCTCTCTGCATTCTTCATGTAGTGTTAGTGTAAGTGGTTTGATATGTGGAGTTTGAGTGTTGAAAAGGTGTTGTGTTGCAGTGATCTGTTGAGAAATATACGAGTATATATGGAGGATATGTGCTATAGATGGTTGTGCCATTTTTAAATCATACATAGAGTTCTATATGGTTATGAAGATTTAGAGTTGGAATTGTTCTGTCATTGAAGTTTATCGATAATTAACAGCTTGCCCATTTGTGTCTGGAAACATGGTAACAATGTATTTTCTCCACATAGAGAGTTTTCTGTCACACTTGTATACTGACATAATAGGAATTTAGATGCTCAGGTTTATTAGGACTTTTCCCATTTTCATTGGAATACAAATATATGATAGAATTGTATCCATCATAAATGGTAATCCGTTAGAATACTGAGGTGTCCGGTACTTTAATCCATCCATGAACATAGCATTTAATGAGCTATATTAGTCATGTTTTATTAGTAATATCTTTTCACCTGGTTCAGTTATATACTTTATTACTCGCAGCATGCATTTGCAAACATCAGTTACTCTCTAGATAAATTCATGCTCGCTCAATGATGACGAGTGTAATTGGGTTTTGAGTTTCACATGTAGAGTGACGTAGAGTTCTGATCTGATCTGTTTGTGTGAGTGGGTTTGTTGTATAGCATATATAGTGTTTTGTAGAGACATATTTCTTCATGAGACAAAATCTTCTTTCTTGATTCTTCATGTAGTTTTAAGTAAGTGGTTTGATATGTGGAGTGTGAATGTTGAAAAGGTGTTGCATTGCAGTGATCTGTTGAGAAATATACGAGTATATATGGAGGATATGTGGTATAGATGGTTCTGCCATTTTCACAGCGTACATAGACTTCTATATGTATCTGGAGATTTAGAGTTGGATTTACTCAGCCATTGTACTTTCTTGATAATTAACAGCTTGCACACTTGTTTCTGGAAACATGGTAGCAAAGTATTTTCTCCACATAGAGAATTTTCAGTCACACTTGTATACTGACATAATAGGAATACAGATGATTAGATTAGTTTAGATTAGATTAATACTTGTTCCATAGATCATGGATACGACACTTCGTAATGATGTGGAATGTGCCAGGTTAATGCAAGATGTCTGTACAAGATATTACATAACACAAAATATTGCAAGACACTAATGCTTAAATTTTTTTTCCCCTTCCTTAATTTATATCTAAAAATTCAGCCAATGAGTAGAAGGAGTGGTCATCTAGAAATTCTTTTAATTTATTTTTAAATGTTGGTGGACTATCTGTCAGGCTTTTGATGCTGTTTGGTAGGTGACCAAAGACTTTTGTGGCAGTATAATTTACCCCTTTCTGTGCCAAAGTCAGATTTAACCCTGCATAGTGAAGATCATCTTTTCTCGTGGTGTTATAGCTAAGCACACTGCTATTACTTTTGAACTGGGCTGGGATGTTCAGGTTTATTAGGACTTTTCCCATTTTCATTTGTATACCAATATATGCCAGAATTGTATACATCTTAAATGGTAATACGTTTCAGTGCCGAGGTGGCCGATACTTTAATCCATCCACGAACATAGCATATAATGAGCTATATTAGTCATGTTTTATTAGTAATATCTTCTCATCTGTATCAGTACCTTACTTTATTACTCGCAGTATGCTATTGCATATGTCAGTTACTCTCTACATAAATTCATGTTCTCTCAATGACAGACCACTCAGTGGTAGGTGTCGTCACCTAATATGTATCAATTTTACGATGCAGGTAATGGCTTTGTAGGTCTCAGTGACCGTCACATATCCTCCATTGCATGTTTTGTGTCAGTCTACTGAAGTGTGTTTGGATGCTTGTTTGTGTTGTATAGAGACATTGTTTGTGAAAGTTCATCTTCTCTCTTCATGTTTAGAAGTCTTCTTTCTAGATTCTTCATGTAATTTCATTTTTGGTGTTTTTAATTTTGTATTGTGTAAATAATGTGTAAGAGAGTTCTCTAGTGTGAATGCATTGTGTTGTTGTGTCTGTGTCCAGTTGAGATATTTGAAGTGTTTAATGAATAGTATAAGTGTTGTATTTCGGAGACATATTTCTTCATGCACGGTTGTCTTCTTTCTTGATTCTTTATGTCATTTGCCTGAGTAGTATGTAAAATGAGTGTAATTGGGTTTTGAGTTTCATATGTAGAGTGATGTAGAGTTCTGTTCTGATCTGTTTGTGTGAGTGGGTTTGTTGTATAGCATATATAGTGTTTTGTTGAGACATATTTCTTCATGAGACAAAATCTTCTTTCATGATTCTTCATGTAGTTTTAAGGTAAGTGGTTTGATATGTGGAGTGTCAATGTTGAAAAGGTGTTGAATTGCAGTGATCTGTTGAGAAATATACGAGTATATATGGAGGATATGTGGTATAGACGGTTCTGCCATTTTTACATTGTACATAGACTTCTATATGTATCTGAAGATTTAGAGTTGGATTTACTCAGTCATTGAACATTCTTGATAATTAACAGCTTGCACACTTGTTTCTGGAAACATGGTAACAATGTATTTTCTCGACATACAGAATGTTCAGTCACACTTGTATACTGACGTAATAGGAATACAGATGATTAGATTAGTTTAGATTAGATTAATACTTGTTCCATAGATCATGGATACGACACTTCGTAATGATGTGGAACGTGCCAGGTTAATGCAAGATGTCTGTACAAGATATTACATTACACAAAATATTGCAAGACACTAATGCTTAAGTTTGTTTTCCCCCTCCCTTAATTTATATCTAAAAATTCAGCCAATGAGTAGAAGGAGTGGTCATCTAGAAATTCTTTTAATTTATTTCTAAATGTTGGTTGACTATCTGTCAGGCTTTTGATGCTGTTTGGTAGGTGACCAAAGACTTTTGTGGCAGTATAATTTACCCCTTTCTGTGCCAAAGTCAGATTTAACCCTGCATAGTGAAGATCATCCTTTCTCCTGGTGTTATAGGTATGCACACTACTATTACTTTTGTACTGGGCTGGGATGTTCAGGTTTATTAGGACTTTTCCCATTTTCATTTGTATACCAATATATGCCAGAATTGTATACATCATAATTGGTAATACGTTTCAGTGCCGTGGTGGCCAATACTTTAATCCATCCATGTACTTAGCATATAATGAGCTATATTAGTCATGTTTTATTAGTAATATCTTCTCATCTGGTTGAGTTACTTATTTTATTACTCACAGTATGCTATTGCATATGTCAGTTACTCTCTACATAAATTCACGTTCTCTCAATGAGAGACCACTCAGTGGTAGGTGTCATCACCTAATATGTATCAATTTTACGATGCAGTTAATGGCTTTGTAGGTCTCAGTGACCGTCACATATCCTCCATTGCATGTTTTGTGTCAGTCTACTGAAGTGTGTTTGGATGCTTGTTTGTGTTGTATAGAGACATTGTTTGTGAAATTTCATCTTCTCTCTTCATGTTTAGAAATCTTCTTTCTTGATTCTTCACGTAATTTCATTTTTGGAGTTTTTAATTTTGTTTTGTGTAAATACTGTGTAAGAGAGTTCTCTAGTGTGAATGCATTGTGTTGTTGTGTCTGTGTCCAGTTGAGATATTTGAAGTGTTTGATGAATAGTATAAGTGTTGTGTTTCGGAGACATATTTCTTCATGCGCCGTTGTCTTCTTTCTTGATTCTTCATGTCATTTGCCTGAGTAGTATTTAAAATGAATGTAATTGGGTTTTGAGTTTCATATGTAGAGTGATGTAGAGTTCTGTTCTGATCTGTTTATATGAGTGGGTTTGTTGTATAGCATATATAGTGCTTTGTAGAGACATATTTCTTCATGAGATGAAATCTTCTTTCTGTATTCTTCATGTAGTTTTAAGGTAAGTGGTTCGATATGTGGAGTGTGAATGTTGAGAAGGTGTTGTATTGCATTTATCTGTTGAGAAATATACGAGTATATATGGAGGATATGTGGTATAGATGGTTCTGCCATTTTTACATCGTGCATAGACTTCTATATGTATCTGGAGATTTAGAGTTGGATTTACTCAGTCATTGAAATTTCTTGATAATTAACAGCTTTCACACTTGTTTCTGGAAACATGGTAACAATGTATTTTCTCCACATTGAGAATTTTCAGTCACACTTGTATACTAACGTAACAGGAATACAGATGATTAGATAAGATTAATACTTGTTCCAGAGCTCATAAATACAACACTTCGTAATGATGTGGAACGTGCCAGGTTAATGCAAGATGCCTGTACAAGATATTACATTACACAAAATATTGCATTACACTAATGCTTAAGTTAGTTTATTTTCCCCTCCCGTAATTGATATCTAAAAATTCAGCCAATGAATAAAAAGGAGTGTTCATCTAGAAATTCTTTTAATTTATTTTTAAATGTTGGTTGACTATCTGTCAGGCTTTTGATTCTGTTTGGTAGGTGACCAAAGACTTTTGTGGCAGTATAATTTACCCCTTTCTGTCCCAAAGTCAGATTTAACCCTGCATAGTGCAGATCATCCTTTCTCGTGGTGTTATAGCTATGCACACTGCTATTACTTTTGAACTGGGCTGGGATGTTCAGGTTTATTAGGACTTTTCCCATTTTCATTTGTATACCAATATATGCCAGAATACTATACATCATAAATGGTAATACGTTTCAGTGCCGTGGTGGCAAATACTTTAATCCATCCATGTACTTAGCATATAATGAGCTATATTAGTCATGTTTTATTAGTAATATCTTCTCATCTGCTTGAGTTACTTATTTTATTACTCGCAGTATGCTATTGCATATGTCAGTTACTCTCTACATAAATTCACGTTCTCTCAATGAGAGACCACTCAGTGGTAGGTGTCATCACCTAATATGTATCAATTTTACGATGCAGTTAATGGCTTTGTAGGTCTCAGTGACCGTCACATATCCTCCATTGCATGTTTTGTGTCAGTCTACTGAAGTGTGTTTGGATGCTTGTTTGTGTTGTATAGAGACATTGTTTGTGAAAGTTCATCTTCTCTCTTCATGTTTAGAAATCTTCTTTCTTGATTCTTCACGTAATTTCATTTTTGGAGTTTATAATTTTGTATTGTGTAAATACTGTGTAAGAGAGTTCTCTAGTGTGAATGCATTGTGTTGTTGTGTCTGTGTCCAGTTGAGATATTTGAAGTGTTTGATGAATAGTATAAGTGTTGTATTTCAGAGACATATTTCTTCATGCACGGTTGTCTTCTTTCTTGATTCTTCATGTCATTTGCCTGAGTAGTATGTAAAATGAGTGTAATTTGGTTTTGAGTTACACATGTAGAATGACGTAGAGTTCTGATCTGATCTGTTTGTGTGAGTGGGTTTGTTGTATAGCATATATAGTGTCTTGTAGAGACATATTTCTTCATGAGACAAAATCTTCTTTCTTGATTCTTCATGTAGTTTTAAGGTGGGTGGTTTGATATGTGGAGTGTGAATGTATAAAAGGTGTTGAATTGCAGTGATCTGTTGAGAAATATACGAGTATATATGGAGGATATGTGGTATAGACGGTTCTGCCATTTTTACATCGTACATAGACTTCTATATGTATCTGGAGATTTAGAGTTGGATTTACTCAGTCATTGAACTTTATTGATAATTAACAGCTTGCACACTTGTTTCTGTAAACATGGTAGCAATGTATTTTCTCCACATACAGAATGTTCAGTCACACGTGTATACTGACGTAATAGGAATACAGATGATTAGATTAGTTTAGATTAGATTACTACTTGTTCCATAGATCATGAATACGACACTTCGTAATTATGTTGAACATGCCAGGTAAATGCAAGATGCCTGTACAAGATATTACATAATACAAAATATTGCATGACTCTAATGCTTAAGTTTTTTTTCCCCTCCCTTAATTTATATCTAAAAATTCAGCCAATGAATAGAAGGAGTGTTCATCTAGAAATTCTTTTAATTTATTTTTAAATGTTGGTTGACTATCTGTCAGGCTTTTGATTCTGTTTGGTAGGTGACCAAAGACTTTTGTGGCAGGATAATTTACCCCTTTCTGTGCCAAAGTCAGATTTTACCGTGCATAGTGCAGATCATCCTTTTTTGTGGTGTTATAGCTATGCACACTGCTATTACTTTTGAACTGGGCTGTGATGTTTAGGTTTATTAGGACTTTTCCCATTTTCATTTGTATACCAATATATGCCAGAATTGTATACATCATAAATGGTAATCCGTTTCAGTGCCGAGGTGTCCGATACTTTAATCCATCCATGAACTTAGCATATAATGAGCTATAGTAGTCATGTTTTTTAGTAGTATCTTCTCATCTGTTTCAGTACCTTACTTTATTACTCGCAGTATGCTATTGATTATGTCAGTTACTCTCTATATAAATTCATGTTCTCTCAATGAGAGACCACTCAGTGGTAGGTGTCATCACCTAATATGTATCAATTTTAAGATGCAGGTAATGGCTTTGTAGGTCTCAGTGACCGTCACATATCCTCCATTGCATGGTTTGTGTCAGTCTACTGAAGTGTGTTTGGACGCTTGTTTGTGTTGTATAGAGACATTGTTTGTGAAAGTTCCATTGTCATTGGAACACAAATATATGCTAGAATTGTATACATCATAAATGGTAATCCGATTCAGTACCGAGGTGTCCGGTACTTTATTCCATCCATGAAAGTTACATATAATGAGTTATATTACTCATGTTTTATTACTAATATCTTCTCATTTGGTTCAGTTACTTACTTTATTACTTGCAGTGTGCTATTGCTAATGTCAGTTACTCTCTACATAATTTCACGTTCTCTCAATGAGAGACCACTCAGTGGCAGGTGTCATCACCTAATATGTATCAATTTTAAGATGCAGGTAATGGCTTTGTAGGTCTCAGTGACCGTCACATATCCTCCATTGCATGTTTTGTGTCAGTCTACTGAAGTGTGTTTGGATGCTTGTTTGTGTTGTATAGAGACATTGTTTGTGAAAGTTCATCGTCTCTCTTCATGTTTGGAAATCTTATTTCTTGATTCTTCATGTAATTTCATTTTTGGTGTTTTTAATTTTGTATTGTGTAAATACTGTGTAAGATAGTACTCTAGTGTGAATGCATTGTGTTGTTGTGTCTGTGTCCAGTTGAGGTATATCAAGTGTTTAATGAATAGTATAAGTGTTGTATTTCGGAGACATATTTCTTCATGAGCGGTTGTCTTCTCTCTTGAATCTTCATGTCATTTGCCTGAGTAGTATGTAAAATGAGTGTAATTGTGTTTTGAGTTTCATATGTAGAGTGATGTAGATTTCTGATCTGATCTGTTTGTGTGAGTGGGTTTGTTGTATAGCATATATAGTGTTTTGTAGAGACATATTTCTTCATGAGACAAAATCTTCTTTCTGTATTCTTCATGTAGTTTTAAGGTAAGTGGTTCGATATGTGGAGTGTGAATGTTGAGAAGGTATTGTATTGTATTTATCTGTTGAGAAATATACGAGTATATATGGAGGATATGTGGTATAGATGGTTCTGCCATTTTTACATCGTGCATAGACTTCTATATGTATCTGGAGTTTTAGAGTTGGATTTACTCAGTCATTGAACTTTCATAATAATTAACAGCTTACACACTTGTTTCTGGAAACATGGTAACAATGTATTTTCTCCACATTGAGAATTTTCAGTCACACTTGTATACTAACGTAACAGGAATACAGATGATTAGATAAGATTAATACTTGTTCCAGAGCTCATAAATACAACACTTCGTAATGATGTGGAACGTGCCAGGTAATGCAAGATGCCTGTACAAGATATTACATTACACAAAATATTGCATTACACTAATGCTTAAGTTAGTTTATTTTCCCCTCCCGTAATTGATATATAAAAATTCAGCCCATGAATAAAAAGGAGTGTTCATCTAGTAATTCTTTTAATTTATTTTTAAGTGTTGGTTGACTATCTGTCAGGCTTTTGATTCTGTTTGGTAGGTGACCAAAGACTTTTGTGGCAGGATAATTTACCCCTTTCTGTGCCAAAGTCAGATTTTACCCTGCATAGTGCAGATCATCCTTTCTCGTGGTGTTATAGCTATGCAAACTGCAATTACTTTTGAACTGGGCTGGGATGTTCAGGTTTATTAGGACTTTTCCCATTTTCATTTGTATACCAGTATATGCCAGAATACTATACATCATAAATGGTAATACGTTTCAGTGCCGTGGTGGCCAGTAGTTTAATCCATCTATGTACTTAGCATATAATGAGCTATATTAGTCATGTTTTATTAGTAATATCTTCTCATCTGGTTGAGTTACTTATTTTATTACTCGCAGTATGCTATTGCATATGTCAGGTACTCTCTACATAAAATCACGTTCTCTCAATGAGAGACCACTCAGTGGTAGGTGTCATCACCTAATATGTATCAATTTTACGATGCAGTTAATGGCTTTGTAGGTCTCAGTGACCGTCACATATCCTCCATTGCATGTTTTGTGTCAGTCTACTGAAGTGTGTTTGGGTGCTTGTTTGTGTTGTATAGAGACATTGTTTGTGAAAGTTCATCTTCTCTCTTCATGTTTAGAAATCTTCTTTCTTGATTCTTCACGTAATTTCATTTTTGGAGTTTTTAATTTTGTTTTGTGTAAATACTGTGTAAGAGAGTTCTCTAGTGTGAATGCATTGTGTTGTTGTGTCTGCGTCCAGTTGAGATATTTGAAGTGTTTGATGAATAGTATAAGTGTTGTGTTTCGGAGACATATTTCTTCATGCGCCGTTGTCTTCTTTCTTGATTCTTCATGTCATTTGCCTGAGTAGTATGTAAAATGAGTGTAATTGTGTCTTGAGTTTCATATGTAGAGTGAAGTAGATTTCTGATCTGATCTGTTTGTGTGAGTGGGTTTGTTGCATAGCATATATAGTGTTTTGTAGAGACATATTTCTTCATGAGACAAAATCTTCTTTCTGTATTCTTCATGTAGTTTTAAGGTAAGTGGTTCGATATGTGGAGTGTGAATGTTGAGAAGGTGTTGTATTGCATTTATCTGTTGAGAAATATACGAGTATATATGGAGGATATGTGGTATAGATGGTTCTGCCATTTTTACATCGTGCATAGACTTCTATATGTATCTGGAGATTTAGAGTTGGATTTACTCAGTCATTGAAATTTCTTGATAATTAACAGCTTTCACACTTGTTTCTGGAAACATGGTTCCAATGTATTTTCTCCACATTGAGAATTTTCAGTCACACTTGTATACTAACGTAACAGGAATACAGATGATTAGATAAGATTAATACTTGTTCCAGAGCTCATAAATACAACACTTCGTAATGATGTGGAACGTGCCAGGTTAATGCAACATGCCTGTACAAGATATTACATTACACAAAATATTGCATTACACTAATGCTTAAGTTAGTTTATTTTCCCCTCCCGTAATTGATATCTAAAAATTCAGCCAATGAATAAAAAGGAGTGTTCATCTAGAAATTCTTTTAATTTATTTTTAAATGTTGGTTGACTATCTGTCACGCTTTTGATTCTGTTTGGTAGGTGACCAAAGACTTTTGTGGCAGTATAATTTACCCCTTTCTGTCCCAAAGTCAGATTTAACCCTGCATAGTGCAGATCATCCTTTCTCGTGGTGTTATAGCTATGCACACTGCTATTACTTTTGAACTGGGCTGGGATGTTCAGGTTTATTAGGACTTTTCCCATTTTCATTTGTATACCAATATATGCCAGAATACTATACATCATAAATGGTAATACGTTTCAGTGCCGTGGTGGCCAGTAGTTTAATCCATCCATGTACTTAGCATATAATGAGCTATATTAGTCATGTTTTATTAGTAATATCTTCTCATCTGGTTGAGTTACTTATTTTATTACTCGCAGTATGCTATTGCATATGTCAGTTACTCTCTACATAAAATCACGTTCTCTCAATGAGAGACCACTCAGTGGTAGGTGTCATCACCTAATATGTATCAATTTTACGATGCAGTTAATGGCTTTGTAGGTCTCAGTGACCGTCACATATCCTCCATTGCATGTTTTGTGTCAGTCTACTGAAGTGTGTTTGGATGCTTGTTTGTGTTGTATAGAGACATTGTTTGTGAAAGTTCATCTTCTCTCTTCATGTTTAGAAATCTTCTTTCTTGATTCTTCACGTAATTTCATTTTTGGAGTTTATAATTTTGTATTGTATAAATACTGTGTAAGAGAGTTCTCTAGTGTGAATGCATTGTGTTGTTGTGTCTGTGTCCAGTTGAGATATTTGAAGTGTTTGATGAATAGTATAAGTGTTGTGTTTCGGAGACATATTTCTTCATGCGCCGTTGTCTTCTTTCTTGATTCTTCATGTCATTTGCCTGAGTAGTATTTAAAATGAATGTAATTGGGTTTTGTGTTTCATATGTAGAGTGATGTAGAGTTCTGTTCTGATCTGTTTATATGAGTGGGTTTGTTGTATAGCATATATAGTGCTTTGTAGAGACATATTTCTTCATGAAATGAAATCTTCTTTCTGTATTCTTCATGTAGTTTTAAGGTAAGTGGTTCGATATGTGGAGTGTGAATGTTGAGAAGGTGTTGTATTGCATTTATCTGTTGAGAAATATACGAGTATATATGGAGGATATGTGGTATAGATGGTTCTGCCATTTTTACATCGTGCATAGACTTCTATATGTATCTGGAGATTTAGAGTTGGATTTACTCAGTCATTGAAATTTCTTGATAATTAACAGCTTTCACACTTGTTTCTGGAAACATGGTAACAATGTATTTTCTCCACATTGAGAATTTTCAGTCACACTTGTATACTAACGTAACAGGAATACAGATGATTAGATAAGATTAATACTTGTTCCAGAGCTCATAAATACAACACTTCGTAGTGATGTGGAAAGTGCCAGGTAATGCAAGATGCCTGTACAAGATATTACATTACACAAAATATTGCATTACACTAATGCTTAAGTTAGTTTATTTTCCCCTCCCGTAATTGATATCTAAAAATTCAGCCAATGAATAAAAAGGAGTGTTCATCTAGAAATTCTTTTAATTTATTTTTAAATGTTGGTTGACTATCTGTCAGGCTTTTGATTCTGTTTGGTAGGTGACCAAAGACTTTTGTGGCAGTATAATTTACCCCTTTCTGTGCCAAAGTCAGATTTAACCCAGCATAGTGCAGATCATCCTTTCTCGTGGTGTTATAGCTATGCACACTGCTATTATTTTTGAACTGGGCTGGGATGTTCAGGTTTATTAGGACTTTTCCCATTTTCATTTGTATACCAATATATGCCAGAATATTATACATCATAAATGGTAATACGTTTCAGTGCCGTGGTGGCCAATACTTTAATTCATCCATGTACTTAGCATATAATGAGCTATATTAGTCATGTTTTATTAGTAATATCTTCTCATCTGCTTGAGTTACTTATTTTATTACTCGCAGTATGCTATTGCATATGTCAGTTACTCTCTACATAAATTCACGTTCTCTCAATGAGAGACCACTCAGTGGTAGGTGTCATCACCTAATATGTATCAATTTTACGATGCAGTTAATGGCTTTGTAGGTCTCAGTGACCATCACATATCCTCCATTGCATGTTTTGTGTCAGTCTACTGAAGTGTGTTTGGATGCTTGTTTGTGTTGTATAGAGACATTGTTTGTGAAAGTTCATCTTCTCTCTTCATGTTTAGAGATCTTCTTTCTTGATTCTTCACGTAATTTCATTTTTGGAGTTTATAATTTTGTATTGTGTAAATACTGTGTAAGAGAGTTCTCTAGTGTGAATGCATTGTGTTGTTGTGTCTGTGTCCAGTTGAGATATTTGAAGTGTTTGATGAATAGTATAAGTGTTGTATTTCAGAGACATATTTCTTCATGCACGGTTGTCTTCTTTCTTGATTCTTCATGTCATTTGCCTGAGTAGTATGTAAAATGGGTGTAATTGTGTTTTGAGTTTCATATGTAGAGTGATGTAGAGTTCTGATCTGATCTGTTTGTGTGAGTGGGTTTGTTGTGTAGCATATATAGTGTTTTGTAGAGACATATTTCTTCATGAGACAAAATCTTCTTTCTTGATTCTTCATGTAGTTTTAAGGTGGGTGGTTTGATATGTGGAGTGTGAATGTATAAAAGGTGTTGAATTGCAGTGATCTGTTGAGAAATATACGAGTATATATGGAGGATATGTGGTATAGACGGTTCTGCCATTTTTACATCGTACATAGACTTCTATATGTATCTGGAGATTTAGAGTTGGATTTACCCAGTCATTGAACTTTATTGATAATTAACAGCTTGCACACTTGTTTCTGGAAACATGGTAGCAATGTATTTTCTCCACATACAGAATGTTCAGTCACACGTGTATACTGACGTAATAGGAATACAGATGATTAGATTAGTTTAGATTAGATTACTACTTGTTCCATAGATCATGAATACGACACTTCGTAATTATGTTGAACATGCCAGGTAAATGCAAGATGCCTGTACAAGATATTACATAATACAAAATATTGCATGACACTAATGCTTAAGTTTTTTTTTCCCCTCCCTTAATTTATATCTAAAAATTCAGCCAATGAATAGAAGGAGTGTTCATCTAGAAATTCTTTTAATTTATTTTTAAATGTTGGTTGACTATCTGTCAGGCTTTTGATTCTGTTTGGTAGGTGACCAAAGACTTTTGTGGCAGTATAATTTTCCCCCTTTCTGTGCCAAAGTCAGATTTAACCCTGCATAGTGCAGATCATCCTTTTTTGTGGTGTTATAGCTATGCACACTGCTATTACTTTTGAACTGGGCTGTGATGTTTAGGTTTATTAGGACTTTTCCCATTTTCATTTGTATACCAATATATGCCAGAATTGTATACATCATAAATGGTAATCCGTTTCAATGCCGAGGTGTCCGATACTTTAATCCATCCATGAACTTAGCATATAATGAGCTATAGTAGTCATGTTTTTTAGTAGTATCTTCTCATCTGTTTCAGTACCTTACTTTATTACTCGCAGTATGCTATTGATTATGTCAGTTACTCTCTATATAAATTCATGTTCTCTCAATGAGAGACCACTCAGTGGTAGGTGTCATCACCTAATATGTATCAATTTTAAGATGCAGGTAATGGCTTTGTAGGTCTCAGTGACCGTCACATATCCTCCATTGCATGGTTTGTGTCAGTCTACTGAAGTGTGTTTGGACGCTTGTTTGTGTTGTATAGAGACATTGTTTGTGAACGTTCCATTGTCATTGGAACACCAATATATGCTAGAATTGTATACATCATAAATGGTAATCCGATTCAGTACCGAGGTGTCCGGTACTTTATTCCATCCATGAAAGTTACATATAATGAGCTATATTACTCATGTTTTATTACTAATATCTTCTCATTTGGTTCAGTTACTTACTTTATTACTTGCAGTGTGCTATTGCTAATGTCAGTTACTCTCTACATAATTTCACGTTCTCTCAATGAGAGACCACTCAGTGGCAGGTGTCATCACCTAATATGTATCAATTTTAAGATGCAGGTAATGGCTTTGTAGGTCTCAGTGACCGTCACATATCCTCCATTGCATGTTTTGTGTCAGTCTACTGAAGTGTGTTTGGATGCTTGTTTGTGTTGTATAGAGACATTGTTTGTGAAAGTTCATCTTCTCTCTTCATATTTGGAAATCTTCTTTCTTGATTCTTCATGTAATTTCATTTTTGGTGTTTTTAATTTTGTATTGTGTAAATACTGTGTAAGATAGTACTCTAGTGTGAATGCATTGTGTTGTTGTGTCTGTGTCCAGTTGAGGTATATCAAGTGTTTAATGAATAGTATAAGTGTTGTGTTTCGGAGACATATTTCTTCATGCGCCGTTGTCTTCTTTCTTGATTCTTCATGTCATTTGCCTGAGTAGTATTTAAAATGAATGTAATTGGGTTTTGAGTTTCATATGTAGAGTGATGTAGAGTTCTGTTCTGATCTGTTTATATGAGTGGGTTTGTTGTATAGCATATATAGTGCTTTGTAGAGACATATTTCTTCATGAGATGAAATCTTCTTTCTGTATTCTTCATGTAGTTTTAAGGTAAGTGGTTCGATATGTGGAGTGTGAATGTTGAGAAGGTGTTGTATTGTATTTATCTGTTGAGAAATATACGAGTATATATGGAGGATATGTGGTATAGATGGTTCTGCCATTTTTACATCGTGCATAGACTTCTATATGTATATGGAGATTTAGAGTTGGATTTACTCAGTCATTGAAATTTCTTGATAATTAACAGCTTTCACACTTGTTTCTGGAAACATGGTAACAATGTATTTTCTCCACATTGAGAATTTTCAGTCACACTTGTATACTAACGTAACAGGAATACAGATGATTAGATAAGATTAATACTTGTTCCAGAGCTCATAAATACAACACTTCGTAATGATGTGGAACGTGCCAGGTTAATGCAAGATGCCTGTACAAGATATTACATTACACAAAATATTGCATTACACTAATGCTTAAGTTAGTTTATTTTCCCCTCCCGTAATTGATATCTAAAAATTCAGCCAATGAATAAAAAGGAGTGTTCATCTAGAAATTCTTTTAATTTATTTTTAAATGTTGGTTGACTATCTGTCAGGCTTTTGATTCTGTTTGGTAGGTGACCAAAGACTTTTGTGGCAGTATAATTTACCCCTTTCTGTCCCAAAGTCAGATTTAACCCTGCATAGTGCAGATCATCCTTTCTCGTGGTGTTATAGCTATGCACACTGCTATTACTTTTGAACTGGGCTGGGATGTTCAGGTTTATTAGGACTTTTCCCATTTTCATTTGTATACCAATATATGCCAGAATACTATACATCATAAATGGTAATACGTTTCAGTGCCGTGGTGGCAAATACTTTAATCCATCCATGTACTTAGCATATAATGAGCTATATTAGTCATGTTTTATTAGTAATATCTTCTCATCTGGTTGAGTTACTTATTTTATTACTCGCAGTATGCTATTGCATATGTCAGTTACTCTCTACATAAATTAACGTTCTCTCAATGAGAGACCACTCAGTGGTAGGTGTCATCACCTAATATGTATCAATTTTACGATGCAGTTAATGGCTTTGTAGGTCTCAGTGACCGTCACATATCCTCCATTGCATGTTTTGTGTCAGTCTACTGAAGTGTGTTTGGATGCTTGTTTGTGTTGTATAGAGACATTGTTTGTGAAAGTTCATCTTCTCTCTTCATGTTTAGAAATCTTCTTTCTTGATTCTTCACGTAATTTCATTTTTGGAGTTTATAATTTTGTATTGTGTAAATACTGTGTAAGAGAGTTCTCTAGTGTGAATGCATTGTGTTGTTGTGTCTGTGTCCAGTTGAGATATTTGAAGTGTTTGATGAATAGTATAAGTGTTGTATTTCAGAGACATATTTCTTCATGCACGGTTGTCTTCTTTCTTGATTCTTCATGTCATTTGCCTGAGTAGTATGTAAAATGAGTGTAATTTGGTTTTGAGTTACACATGTAGAATGACGTAGAGTTCTGATCTGATCTGTTTGTGTGAGTGGGTTTGTTGTATAGCATATATAGTGTCTTGTAGAGACATATTTCTTCATGAAATGAAATCTTCTTTCTGTATTCTTCATGTAGTTTTAAGGTAAGTGGTTCGATATGTGGAGTGTGAATGTTGAGAAGGTGTTGTATTGCATTTATCTGTTGAGAAATATACGAGTATATATGGAGGATATGTGGTATAGATGGTTCTGCCATTTTTACATCGTGCATAGACTTTTATATGTATCTGGAGATTTAGAGTTGGATTTACTCAGTCATTGAAATTTCTTGATAATTAACAGCTTTCACACTTGTTTCTGGAAACATGGTAACAATGTATTTTCTCCACATTGAGAATTTTCAGTCACACTTGTATACTAACGTAACAGGAATACAGATGATTAGATAAGATTAATACTTGTTCCAGAGCTCATAAATACAACACTTCGTAATGATGTGGAACGTGCCAGGTTAATGCAAGATGCCTGTACAAGATATTACATTACACAAAATATTGCATTACACTAATGCTTAAGTTAGTTTATTTTCCCCTCCCGTAATTGATATCTAAAAATTCAGCCAATGAATAAAAAGGAGTGTTCATCTAGAAATTCTTTTAATTTATTTTTAAATGTTGGTTGACTATCTGTCAGGCTTTTGATTCTGTTTGGTAGGTGACCAAAGACTTTTGTGGCAGTATAATTTACCCCTTTCTGTCCCAAAGTCAGATTTAACCCTGCATAGTGCAGATCATCCTTTCTCGTGGTGTTATAGCTATGCACACTGCTATTATTTTTGAACTGGGCTGGGATGTTCAGGTTTATTAGGACTTTTCCCATTTTCATTTGTATACCAATATATGCCAGAATACTATACATCATAAATGGTAATACGTTTCAGTGCCGTGGTGCCCAATACTTTAATCCATCCATGTACTTAGCATATAATGAGCTATATTAGTCATGTTTTATTAGTAATATCTTCTCATCTGGTTGAGTTACTTATTTTATTACTCGCAGTATGCTATTGCATATGTCAGTTACTCTCTACATAAATTCACGTTCTCTCAATGAGAGACCACTCAGTGGTAGGTGTCATCAACTAATATGTATCAATTTTACGATGCAGTTAATGGCTTTGTAGGTCTCAGTGACCGTCACATATCCTCCATTGCATGTTTTGTGTCAGTCTACTGAAGTGTGTTTGGATGCTTGTTTGTGTTGTATAGAGACATTGTTTGTGAAAGTTCATCTTCTCTCTTCATGTTTAGAAATCTTCTTTCTTGATTCTTCACGTAATTTCATTTTTGGAGTTTATAATTTTGTATTGTGTAAATACTGTGTAAGAGAGTTCTCTAGTGTGAATGCATTGTGTTGTTGTGTCTGTGTCCAGTTGAGATATTTGAAGTGTTTGATGAATAGTATAAGTGTTGTATTTCAGAGACATATTTCTTCATGCACGGTTGTCTTCTTTCTTGATTCTTCATGTCATTTGCCTGAGTAGTATGTAAAATGGGTGTAATTGTGTTTTGAGTTTCATATGTAGAGTGATGTAGAGTTCTGATCTGATCTGTTTGTGTGAGTGGGTTTGTTGTATAGCATATATAGTGTTTTGTAGAGACATATTTCTTCATGAGACAAAATCTTCTTTCTTGATTCTTCATGTAGTTTTAAGGTAAGTGATTTGATATATGGAGTGTCAATGTTGAAAAGGTGTTGAATTGCAGTGATCTGTTGAGAAATATACGAGTATATATGGAGGATATGTGGTATAGACGGTTCTGCCATTTTTACATCGTACATAGACTTCTATATGTATCTGGAGATTTAGAGTTGGATTTACTCAGTCATTGAACTTTATTGATAAGTAACAGCTTACACACTTGATTCTGGAAACATGGTAACAATGTATTTTCTCGACATACAGAATGTTCAGTCACACTTGTATACTGACGTAATAGGAATACAGATGATTAGATTAGTTTGGATTAGATTAATACTTGTTCCATAGATCATGGATACGACACTTCGTAATGATGTGGAACGTGCCAGGTTAATGCAAGATGTCTGTACAAGATATTACATAACACAAAATATTGCAAGACACTAATGCTTAAGTTTTTTTCCCCTCCCTTAATTTATATCTAAAAATTCAGCCAATGAGTAGAAGGAGTGGTCATCTAGAAATTCTTTTAATTGATTTTTAAATGTTGGTTGACTATCTGTCAGGCTTTTGATGCTGTTTGGTAGGTGACCAAAGACTTTTGTGGCAGTATAATTTACCCCTTTCTGTGCCAAAGTCAGATTTAACCCTGCATAGTGAAGATCATCCTTTCTCGTGGTGTTATAGCTTTGCACACTGCTATTACTTTTGAACTGGGCTGGGATGTTCAGGTTTATTAGGACTTTTCCCATTTTCATTTGTATACCAATATATGCCAGAATTGTATACATCATAAATGGTAATCCGTTTCAGTGCCGAGGTGTCCGATACTTTAATCCATCCATGAACTTAGCATATAATGAGCTATAGTAGTCATGTTTTTTAGTAGTATCTTCTCATCTGTTTCAGTACCTTACTTTATTACTCGCAGTATGCTATTGATTATGTCAGTTACTCTCTACATAAATTCATGTTCTCTCAATGAGAGACCACTCAGTGGTAGGTGTCATCACCTAATATGTATCAATTTTAAGATGCAGGTAATGGCTTTGTAGGTCTCAGTGACCGTCACATATCCTCCATTGCATGGTTTGTGTCAGTCTACTGAAGTGTGTTTGGACGCTTGTTTGTGTTGTATAGAGACATTGTTTATGAAAGTTCCATTGTCATTGGAACACAAATATATGCTAGAATTGTATACATCATAAATGGTAATCCGATTCAGTACCGAGGTGTCCGGTACTTTATTCCATCCATGAAAGTTACATATAATGAGCTATATTACTCATGTTTTATTAGTAATATCTTCTCATTTGGTTCAGTTACTTACTTTATTACTTGCAGTGTGCTATTGCTTATGTCAGTTACTCTCTACATAAATTCACGTTCTCTCAATGAGAGACCACTCAGTGGCAGGTGTCATCACCTAATATGTATCAATTTTAAGATGCAGGTAATGGCTTTGTAGGTCTCAGTGACCGTCACGTATCCTCCACTGCATGTTTTGTGTCAGTCTACAGAAGTGTGTTTGGATGCTTGTTTGTGTTGTATAGAGACATTGTTTGTGAAAGTTCATCTTCTCTCTTCATGTTTAGAAATCTTCTTTCTTGATTCTTCACGTAATTTCATTTTTGGTATTTTTAATTTTTTTTGTGTAAATACTGTGTAAGAGAGTTCTCTAGTGTGAATGCATTGTGTTGTTGTGTCTGTGTCCAGTTGAGGTATATCAAGTGTTAAATGAATAGTATAAGTGTTGTATTTCGGAGACATATTTCTTCATGAGCGGTTGTCTTCTCTCTTGAATCTTCATGTCATTTGCCTGAGTAGTATGTAAAATGAGTGTAATTGTGTTTTGAGTTTCATATGTAGAGTGATGTAGATTTCTGATCTGATCTGTTTGTGTGAGTGGGTTTGTTGTATAGCATATATAGTGTTTTGTAGAGACATATTTCTTCATGAGACAAAATCTTCTTTCTGCATTCTTCATGTAGTTTTAAGGTAAGTGGTTTTATATGTGGAGTGTGATGTTGAAAAGGTGATGTATTGCAGTTATCCGTTGAGAAATATACAAGTATATATGGAGGACATGTGGTATAGATGGTTCTGCCATTTTTACATCGTACATAGACTTCTATATGTATCTGGAGATTTAGAGTTGGATTTACTCAGTCATTGAACTTTCTTGATAATTAAGAGCTTGCACACTTGTTCCTGGAAACATGGTAACAATGTATTTTATCCACATTGAGAATTTTCAGTCACACTTGTATACTGACGTAATAGGAATACAGATGATTAGATTAGTTTAGATTAGATTAATACTTGTTCCATAGATCATGGATACGACACTTCGTAATGATGTGGAACATGCCAGGTTAATGCAAGATGTCTGTACAAGATATTACATAACACAAAATATTGCAAGACACTAATGCTTAAGTTTTTTTTTTCCCCTCCCTTAATTTATATCTGAAAATTCAGCCAATGAGTAGAAGGAGTGGTCATCTAGAAATTCTTTTAATTTATTTCTAAATGTTGGTTGACTATCTGTCAGGCTTTTGATGCTGTTTGGTAGCTGACCAAAGACTTTTGTGGCAGCATAATTTACCCCTTTCTGTGCCAAAGTCAGATTTTACCCTGCATAGTGAAGATCATCCTTTCTCGTGGTGTTATAGCTATGCACACTGCTATTACTTTTGAACTGAGCTGGGATGTTTAGGTTTATTAGGACTTTTCCCATTTTCATTTGTTTACCAATATATGCCAGAATTGTATACATCATAAATGGTAATCCGTTTCAGTGCCGAGGTGTCCGATACTTTAATCCATCCATGAACTTAGCATACAATGAGCTATAGTAATCATGTTTTTTAGTAGTATCTTCTCATCTGTTTCAGTACCTTACTTTATTACTCGCAGTATGCTATTGATTATGTCAGTTACTCTCTACATAAATTCATGTTCTCTCAATGAGAGACCACTCAGTGGTAGGTGTCATCACCTAATATGTATCAATTTTACGATGCAGGAAATGGCTTTGTAGGTCTCAGTGACCTTCACATATCCTCCATTGCATGTTTTGTGTCAGTCTACTGAAGTGTGTTTGGATGCTTGTTTGTGTTGTATAGAGACATTGTTTGTGAAAGTTCATCTTCTCTCTTCATGTTTAGAAATCTTCTTTCTTGATTCATCATGTAATTTCATTTTTGGAGTTTTTAATTTTGTATTGTGTAAATACTGTGTAAGATAGTACTCTAGTGTGATTGCAATGTGTGGTTGTGTCTGTGTCCAGTTGAGATATGTGAAGTGTGTTTTATGAATAGTATTAATGTTGTATTTCGGATACATATTTCTTCATGTGCAGTTGTCTTCTCTCTTGATTCTTCATGTCATTTGCCTGAGTAGTATGTAAAATGAGTGTAATTGGTTTTTGAGTTTCATATGTAGAGTGATGTAGAGTTCTGTTCTGATCTGTTTGTGTGAGTGGGTTTGTCGTATAGCATATATATTGTTTTGTAGAGACATATTTCTTCATGAGACTAAATCTTCTTTCTGCATTCTTCATGAAGTTTTAAGGTAAGTGGATTGATATGTGGAGTGTGAATGTTGAAAAGGTGTTGCATTGCAGTGATCTGTTGAGAAATATACGAGTATATATGGAGGATATGTGGTATAGATGGTTCTGCCATTTTCACATCGTACGTAGACTTCTATATGTATCTGGAGATTTAGAGTTGGATTTACTCAGTCATTGCACGTTCTCGATAATTAACAGCTTGCACATTTGTGTCTGGAAACATGGTAGCAACGTATTTTCTCCACATAGAGAGTTTTCTGTCACACTTGCATATTGCCATAATAGGAATTCAGATGTTCAGGTTTATTAGGATTTTTTCCCATTGTCATTGGAATACAAATATATGCTAGAATTGTATACATCATAAATGGTAATCCGATTCAGTACCAAGGTGTCCGGTACTTTATTCCATCCATGAACGTTACATATAATGTGCTATATTACTCATGTTTTATTAGTAATATCTTCTCATTTGGTTCAGTTACTTACTTTATTACTTGCAGTGTGCTATTGCTTATGTCAGTTACTCTCTACATAAATTCACGTTCTCTCAATGAGAGACCACTCAGTGGCAGGTGTCATCACCTAATATGTATCAATTTTAAGATGCAGGTAATGGCTTTGTAGGTCTCAGTGACCGTCACATATCCTCCATTGCATGTTTTGTGTCAGTCTACAGAAGTGTGTTTGGATGCTTGTTTGTGTTGTATAGAGACATTGTTTGTGAAAGTTCATTGTCTCTTTTCATGTTTGGAAATCTTCTTTCTTGATTCTTCATGTAATTTCATTTTTGAAGTTTTTAATTTTGCATTGTGTAAATACTGTGTAAGATAGTACTCTAGTGTGAATGCATTGTGTTGTTGTGTCTGTGTCCAGTTGAGGTATATCAAGTGTTTAATGAATAGTATAAGTGTTGTATTTCGGAGACATATTTCTTCATGAGCGGTTGTCTTCTCTCTTGATTCTTCATGTCATTTGCCTGAGTAGTATGTAGAATGAGTGTAATTGTGTTTTGAGTTTCATATGTAGAGTGATGTAGAGTTCTGATCTGATCTGTTTGTGTGAGTGGGTTTGTTGTATAGCATATATAGTGTTTCGTAGAGACATATTTCTTCATGAGACAAAATCTTCTTTCTGTATTCTTCATGTAGTTTTAAGGTAAGTGGTTCGATATGTGGAGTGTGAATGTTGAGAAGGTGTTGTATTGTATTTATCTGTTAAGAAATATACGAGTATATATGGAGGATATGTGGTATAGATGGTTCTGCCATTTTTACATCGTGCATAGACTTCTATATGTATCTGGAGTTTTAGAGTTGGATTATTCAGTCATTGAACTTTCATAATAATTAACAGCTTGCACACTTGTTTCTGGAAACATGGTAACAATGTATTTTCTATACATTGAGTATTTTCAGTCACACTTGTATACTGACGTAACAGGAATACAGATGATTAGATAAGATTAATACTTGTTCCAGAGCTCATAAATAAAACACATCGTAATGATGTGGAACGTGCCAGGTTAATGCAAGATGCCTGTACAAGATATTACATTACACAAAATATTGCATTACACTAATGCTTAAGTTAGTTTATTTTCCCCTCCCGTAATTGATATCTAAAAATTCAGCCAATGAATAAAAAGGAGTGTTCATCTAGAAATTCTTTTAATTTATTTTTAAATGTTGGTTGACTATCTGTCAGGCTTTTGATGCTGTTTGGTAGGTGACCAAAGACTTTTGTGGCAGTATAATTTACCCCTTTCTGTGCCAAAGTCAGATTTAACCCTGCATAGTGAAGATCACCCTTTCTCGTGGTGTTATAGCTATGCTCACTGCTATTACTTTTGAACTGGGCTGGGATGTTCAGGTTTATTAGGACTTTTCCCATTTTCATTTGTATACCAATATATGCCAGTATTGTATACATCATAAATGGTAATACGTTTCAGTGCCGTGGTGGCCAATAGTTTAATCCATCCATGTACTTAGCATATAATGAGCTATATTAGTCATGTTTTATTAGTAATATCTTCTCATCTGGTTGAGTTACTTATTTTATTACTCGCAGTATGCTATTGCATATGTCAGTTACTCTCTACATAAATTCATGTTCTCTCAATGAGAGACCACTCAGTGGTAGGTGTCATCACCTAATATGTATCAATTTTACGATGCAGGAAATGGCTTTGTAGGTCTCAGTGACCGTCACATATCCTCCATTGCATGTTTTGTGTCAGTCTACTGAAGTGTGTTTGGATGCTTGTTTGTGTTGTATAGAGACATTGTTTGTGAAAGTTCATCTTCTCTCTTCATGTTTAGAAATCTTCTTTCTTGATTCTTCACGTAATTTCATTTTTGGAGTTTTTAATTTTGTATTGTGTAAATACTGTGTAAGATAGTACTCTAGTGTGATTGCAATGTGTTGTTGTGTCTGTGTCCAGTTGAGATATTTGAAGTGTGTTTTATGAATAGTATTAATGTTGTATTTCGGATACATATTTCTTCATGTGCAGTTGTCTCCTTTCTTGATTCTTCATGTCATTTGCCTGAGTAGTATGTAAAATGAGTGTAATTGTGTTTTGAGTTTCATATGTAGAGTGATGTAGAGTTCTGTTCTGATCTGTTTGTGTGAGTGGGTTTGTTGTATAGCATATATATTGTTTTGTAGAGACATATTTCTTCATGAGACTAAATCTTCTTTCTGCATTCTTCATGTAGTTTTAAGGTAAGTGGATTGATATGTGGAGTGTGAATGTTGAAAAGGTGTTGTATTGCAGTGATCTGTTGAGAAACATAAGAGTATATATGGAGGATATGTGGTATAGATGGTTCTGCCATTTTTACATCGTACATAGACTTCTATATGTATCTGGAGATTTAGAGTTGGATTTACTCAGTCATTGCACATTCTCGATAATTAACAGCTTGCACATTTGTGTCTGGAAACACGGTAGCAATGTATTTTCTCCACATAGAGAGTTTTCTGTCACAATTGCATATTGCCATAATAGGAATTCAGATGTTCAGGTTTATTAGGATTTTTTCCCATTGTCATTGGAATACAAATATATGCTAGAATTGTATACATCATAAATGGTAATCCGATTCAGTACCGAGGTGTCCGGTACTTTATTCCATCCATGAACGTTACATATAATGAGCTATATTACACATGTTTTATTAGTAATATCTTCTCATTTGGTTCAGTTACTTACTTTATTACTTGCAGTGTGCTATTGCTTATGTCAGTTACTCTCTACATAAATTCACGTTCTCTCAATGAGAGACCACTCAGTGGCAGGTGTCATCACCTAATATGTATCAATTTTAAGATGCAGGTAATGGCTTTGTAGGTCTCAGTGACCGTCACATATCCTCCATTGCATGTTTTGTGTCAGTCTACAGAAGTGTGTTTGGATGCTTGTTTGTGTTGTATAGAGACATTGTTTGTGAAAGTTCATCGTCTCTTTTCATGTTTGGAAATCTTCTTTCTTGATTCTTCATGTAATTTCATTTTTGGAGTTTTTAATTTTGTATTGTGTAAATACTGTGTAAGATAGTACTCTAGTGTGAATGCATTGTGTTGTTGTGTCTGTGTCCAGTTGAGGTATATCAAGTGTTTAATGAATAGTATAAGTGTTGTTTTTCGGAGACATATTTCTTCATGAGCGGTTGTCTTCTCTCTTGAATCTTCATGTCATTTGCCTGAGTAGTATGTAAAATGAGTGTAATTGTGTTTTGAGTTTCATATGTAGAGTGATGTAGATTTCTGATCTGATCTGTTTGTGTGAGTGGGTTTTTTGTATAGCATATATAGTGTTTTGTAGAGACATATTTCTTCATGAGACTAAATCTTCTTTCTGCATTCTTCATGTAGTTTTAAGGTAAGTGGTTTTATATGTGGAGTGTGATGTTGAAAAGGTGTTGTATTGCAGTTATCCGTTGAGAAATATACGAGTATATATGGAGGACATGTGGTATAGATGGTTCTGCCATTTTTACATCGTACATAGACTTCTATATGTATCTGGAGATTTAGAGTTGGATTTACTCAGTCATTGAAATTTCTTGATAATTAACAGCTTGCACACTTGTTCCTGGAAACATGGTAACAATGTATTTTCTCCTCATTGAGAATTTTCAGTCACACTTGTATACTGACGTAATGGGAATACAGATGATTAGATAAGATTAATACTTGTTCCAAAGTTCATAAATACGACACTTCGTAATGATGTGGTACGTGCCAGGTTAATGCAAGATGCCTGTACAAGATATTACATTACACAAAATATTGCATTACACTAATGCTTAAGTTAGTTTATTTTCCCCTCCCGTAATTGATATCTAAAAATTCAGCCAATGAATAGAAGGTGTGTTCATCTAGAAATTCTTTTAATTTATTTTAAATGTTGGTTGACTATCTGTCAGGCTTTTGATGCTGTTTGGTAGCTGACCAAAAACTTTTGTGGCAGCATAATTTACCCCTTTCTGTGCCAAAGTCAGATTTTACCCTGCATAGTGAAGATCATCCTTTCTCCTGGTGTTATAGCTATGCACACTGCTATTACTTTTGAACTGGGCTGGGATGTTCCGGGTTATTAGGACTTTTCCCATTTTCATTTGTATACCAAAATATGCCAGAATTGTATACATCATAAATGGTAATTCGTTTTAGTGCCGAGGTGTCCGATACTTTAATCCATCCATGAACTTAGCATATAATGAGCTATAGTAGTCATGTTTTATTAGTAGTATCTTCTCATCTGTTTCAGTATCTTACTTTATTACTCGCAGTATGCTATTGCATATGTCAGTTACTCTCTACATAAATTCATGTTCTCTCAATGACAGACCACTCAGTGCTAGGTGTCATCACCTAATATGTATCAATTTTACGATGCAGGTAATGGCTTTGTAGGTCTCAGTGACCGTAACGTATGCTCCATTGCGTGTTTTGTGTCAGTCTACTGAAGTGAATTTGAATGCTTGTTTGTGTTGTATAGAGACATTGTTTGTGAAAGTTCATCTTCTCTCTTGATGTTTGGAAAACTTCTTTCTTGATTCTTCATGTAATTTTATTTTTGGTGCTTTTAATTTTGTATTGTGTAAATACTGTGTAAAAGAGTTCTGTAGTATGAATGCATTGTGTTGCTGTTTTTGTGTGCAGTTGAGATATGTGAAAAGTGTTTGATGATTAGTATTAATGTTGAAACTTCCTGGCAGATTAAACCTGTGTTACCGACCGAGTCTCGAACTCGGGACCTTTGCCTTTCGCGGGCAAGTCCTCTACCAACTGAGCTACCGAAGCACGACTCACGCCTGGTACTCACAGCTTTATTTCTGCCAGTATCCGTGTCCTACCTTCCAAAGTTTATAGAAGCTCTTCTGCGAAACATGCAGAAAAAGCACTCCTGAAAGAAAGGACACTGTGGAGACATGGCTTAGCCACAGCCTGGGGGATGTTTCCAGAAGGAAGTTTCATATCAGCGCACACTCTGCTGCAGAGTGAAATTCTCATTCTGGAAACATCCCCCAGGCTGTGGCTAAGCCATGTCTCCACGGTATCCTTTCTTTCAGGAGTGCTAGTTCTGCATGTTTCGCAGAAGAGCTTCTGTAAAGTTTGGAAGGTAGGAGATGGATACTGGCAGAAGTAAAGCTGTGAGTACCGGGCGTGAGTCGTCCTTCGGTAGCTCTGATGGTAGAGCACTTGCCCGCGAAAGGCAAAGGTCCTGAGTTCGAGTCTCTGTCGGGTACACACTTTTAATCTGCCAGGAAGTTTCATATCAGCGCACACTCTGCTGCAGAGTGAAAATCTCATTCTGGAAACATCCCCCAGGCTGTGGCTAAGCCGTGTCTCCACGGTATCCTTTCTTTCAGGAGTGCTAGTTCTGCATGTTTCGCAGAAGAGCTTCTGTAAAGTTTGGTAGGTAGGAGACGGATACTGGCAGAAGTAAAGCTGTGAGTACTTGGAGTGAGTCGTGCTTCGGTAGCTCAGTTGGTAGAGCACTTGCCCGCGAAAGGCAAAGGTCCCGAGTTCGAGTCTCGGTCGGGCACACAGTCTTAATCTGCCAGGAAGTTTCATATCAGCGCACACTCCGCTGCAGAGTGAAAATCTCATTCTGGAGTATTAGTGTTGTATTTCGAGACATTTTTCTTCATGTGCTTTTCTCTTCTCTCTTCATTATTAATGTCATTTGTCTGA
Source organism: Schistocerca gregaria (assembly GCF_023897955.1). Classification (NCBI taxonomy): domain Eukaryota; kingdom Metazoa; phylum Arthropoda; class Insecta; order Orthoptera; family Acrididae; genus Schistocerca; species Schistocerca gregaria. The sequence continues at coordinate 544,858,344 of NC_064931.1, forward strand.
GTAGTGTGTGAAGTGAGTGTAATTGGAGTTAAATTTCTTATGTAGAGTGATGTAAAGTTGCGTTCTGATCTGTTTGTGTGAGTGTTTTTGTTGTATAGAGTATATAGTGTTTTGTAGAGACATATTTCTTTATGAGACAAAATCTTCTTTCTGCATTCTACATGTAGTTTTAATGTAAGTTGTTTGATATGTGGAGTGTGAGTGTTGAAAAGGTGTTGTACTGCAGTTATCTGTTGAGAAATATACGAGTATATATGGAGGATATGTGGTATAGATGGTTCTGCCATTTTTACATCGTACATAGACTTCTATATGTATCTGGAGATTTAGAGTTGGATTTACTCAGTCATTGAAATTTCTCGATAATTAACAGCTTGCACATTTGTGTCTGGAAACATGGTAGCAATGTATTTTCTCCACATAGAGAAATTTCTTTCACACTTGTATACTGACGTAAGAGGAATTCATATGTTCAGGTTTATTAGGACTTTTCCCATTTTCGTTTGTATACCAATATATGCTAGAATTGTATACATCATAAATGGTAATACGTTTCAATGCCGAGGCCGAGGTGTCCGATACTTTAATCGATCCATGAACTTAGCACATAATGAGCTACATTAGTCTAATTTTATTAGTAATATCTTCTCATTTGGTTCAGTTACTTACTTTATTACTCTCAGTATGCTATTGCTTTTGTCAGTTACTCTCTACATAAATTCAAGTTCTCTCAATGAGAGACCACTCAGTGGCAGGTGTCATCACCTAATATGTATCAATTTTAAGATGCAGGTAATGGCTTTGTAGGTCTCAGTGACCGTCACATATCCTCCATTGCATGTTTTGTGTCACTCTACTGAAGTGTGTTTGGATGCTTGTTTGTGTTGTATAGAGACATTGTTTGTGAATGTTCATCGTCTCTCTTCATGTTTGGAAATCTTCTTTCTTGATTCTTCACGTAATTTCATTTTTGGTGTTTTTAATTTTGTTTTGTGTAAATACTGTGTAAGAGAGTTCTCTAGTGTGAATGCATTGTGTTGTTGTGTCTGTGTCCAGTTGAGATATTTGAAGTGTTTGATGAATAGTATAAGTGTTGTATTTCGGAGACATATTTCTTCATGCACGGTTGTCTTCTTTCTTGATTCTTTATGTCATTTGCCTGAGTAGTATGTAAAATGAGTGTAATTGGGTTTTGAGTTTCATATGTAGAGTGATGTAGAGTTCTGTTCTGATCTGTTTGTGTGAGTGGGTTTGTTGTATAGCATATATAGTGTTTTGTTGAGACATATTTCTTCATGAGACAAAATCTTCTTTCTTGATTCTTCATGTAGTTTTAAGGTAAGTAGTTTGATATGTGGAGTGTCAATGTTGAAAAGGTGTTGAATTGCAGTGATCTGTTGAGAAATATACGAGTATATATGGAGGATATGTGGTATAGATTGTTCTGCCATTTTTACATCGTACATAGACTTCAATATGTATCTGGAGATTTAGAGTTGGATTTACTCAGTCATTGCACATTCTCGATAATTAACAGCTTGCACATTTGTGTCTGGAAACATGGTAGCAATGTATTTTCTCCACATAGAGAGTTTTCTGTCACACTTGCATATTGCCATAATAGGAATTCAGGTGTTCAGGTTTATTAGGATTTTTTCCCATTGTCATTGGAACACAAATATATGCTAGAATTGTATACATCATAAATCGTAATCGGATTCAGTACCGAGGTGTCCGGTACTTTATTCCATCCATGAACGTTACTTATAATGAGCTATATTGCTCATGTTTTATTAGTAATATCTTCTCATTTGGTTCAGTTACTTACTTTATTACTTGCAGTATGCTATTGCTTATGTCAGTTACTCTCTACATAAATTCACGTTCTCTCAATGAGAGACCACTCAGTGGCAGGTGTCATCACCTAATATGTATCAATTTTACGATGCAGTTAATGGCTTTGTAGGTCTCAGTGACCGTCACATATCCTCCATTGCATGTTTTGTGTCAGTCTACTGAAGTGTGTTTGGATGCTTGTTTGTGTTGTATAGAGACATTGTCTGTGAAAGTTCATCGTCTCTCTTCATGTTTGGAAATCTTCTTTCTTGATTCTTCATGTAATTTCATTTTTGAAATTTTTAATTTTTTATTTTGTAAATACTGTGTAAGATAGTACTCTAGTGTGAATGCATTGTGTTGTTGTGTCTGTGTCCAGTTGAGGTATATCAAGTGTTTAATAAGTGTTGTATTTCGGAGACATATTTCTTCATGAGCGGTTGTCTTCTCTCTTGATTCTTCATCTCATTTGCCTGAGTAGTATGTAAAATGGGTGTAATTGTATTTTGAGTTTCATATGTAGAGTGATGTAGAGTTCTGATCTGATCTGTTTGTGTGAGTGGGTTTGTTGTATAGCATATATAGTGTTTTGTAGAGACATATTTCTTCATGAGAGAAAATCTTCTTTCTCCATTCTTCATGTAGTTTTAAGGTAAGTGGATTGATATGTGGAGTGTGAATGTTGAAAAGGTGTTGCATTGCAGTGATCTGTTGAGAAATATACGAGTATATATGGAGGAATTGTGGTATAGTTGGTTCTGCCATTTTTACATCGTACATAGACTTCTATATGTATCTGGAGATTTAGAGTTGGATTTACTCAGTCATTGAACTTTCTTCATAATTAAGAGCTTGCACACTTGTTCCTGGAAACATAGTAACAAAGTATTTTCTCCACATTGAGAATTTTCAGTCACACTTGTATACTGACGTAATAGGAATACAGATGATTAGATAAGATTAATACTTGTTCCAGAGCTCATAAATACAACACTTCATAATGATGTGGAACGTGCCAGGTTAATGCAAGATGCCTGTACAAGATATTACATTACACAAAATATTGCATTACACTAATGCTTAAGTTAGTTTATTTTCCCCTCCCGTAATTGATATCTAAAAATTCAGCCAATGAATAGAAGGAGTGTTCATCTAGAAATTCTTTTAATTTATTTTTAAATGTTGGTTGACTATCTGTCAGGCTTTTGATGCTGTTTGGTAGCTGACCAAAGACTTTTGTGGCAGCATAATTTACCCCTTTCTGTGCCAAAGTCAGATTTTACCCTGCATAGTGAAGATCATCCTTTCTCGTGGTGTTATAGCTATGCACACTGTTATTACTTTTGAACTGGGCTGGGATGTTCAGGTTTGTTAGGACTTTTCCCATTTTCATTTGTATACCAATATATGCCAGAATTGTATACATCTTAAATGGTAATACGTTTCAGTGCCGTGGTGGCCAATAGTTTAATCCATCCATGTACTTAGCATATAATGAGCTATATTAGTCATGTTTTATTAGTAATATCTTCTCATCTGGTTGAGTTACTTATTTTATTACTCGCAGTATGCTATTGCATATGTCAGTTACTCTCTACATAAATTCACGTTCTTTCAATGAGAGACCACTCAATGGTAGGTGTCATCACCTAATATGTATCAATTTTACGATGAAGTTAATGGCTTTGTAGGTCTCAGTGACCGTCACATATCCTCCATTGCATGTTTTGTGTCAGTCTACTGAAGTGTGTTTGGATGCTTGTTTGTGTTGTATAGAGACATTGTTTGTTAAAGTTCATCTTCTCTCTTCATGTTTAGAAATCTTCTTTCTTGATTCTTCATGTAATTTCATTTTTGGTGTTTTTAATTTTGTTTTGTGTAAATACTGTGTAAGAGAGTTCTCTAGTGTGAATGCATTCTGTTGTTGTGTCTGTGTCCAATTGAGATATTTGAAGTGTTTGATGAATAGTATAATTGTTGTATTTCGGAGACATATTTCTTCATGCACGGTTGTCTTCTTTCTTGATTCTTCATGTCATTTGCCTGAGTAGTATGTAAAATGAGTGTAATTGGGTTTTGAGTTACACATGTAGAGTGACGTAGAGTTCTGATCTGATCTGTTTGTGTGAGTGGGTTTGTTATAGCGCATATATAGTGTTTTGTAGAGACATATTTCTTCATGAGAAAAAATCTTCTTTCTTGATTCTTCATGTAGTTTTAAGGTGAGTGGTTTGATATGTGGAGTGTGAATGTATAAAAGTTGTTGAACTGCAGTGATCTGTTGAGAAATATACGAGTATATATGGAGGATATGTGGTATAGACGGTTCTGCCATTTTTACATCGTACATAGACTTCTATATGTATCTGGAGATTTAGAGTTGGATTTACTCACTCATTGCACATTCTCGATAATTAACAGCTTGCACATTTGTTTCTGGAAACATGGTAGCAATGTATTTTCTCCACATAGAGAGTTCTCTGTCACACTTGCATATTGCCATAATAGGAATTCAGATGTTCAGGTTTATTAGGATTTTTTCCCATTGTCATTGGAATACAAATATATGCTAGAATTGTATACATCATAAATGGTAATCCGATTCAGTACCGAGGTGTCCGGTACTTTATTCCATCCATGAACGTTACATATAATGTGCTATATTACTCATGTTTTATTAGTAATATCTTCTCATTTGGTTCAGTTACTTACTTTATTACTTGCAGTATGCTATTGCTTATGTCAGTTACTCTCTACATAAATTCACGTTCTCTCAATGAGAGACCACTCAGTGGCAGGTGTCATCACCTAATATGTATCAATTTTACGATGCAGGTAATGGCTTTGCAGGTCTCAGTGACCGTCACATATCCTCCATTGCATGTTTTGTGTCAGTCTACTGAAGTGTGTTTGGATGCTTGTTTGTGTTGTACAGAGACATTGTCTGTGAAAGTTCATCGTCTCTCTTCATGTTTGGAAATCTTCTTTCTTGATTCTTCATGTAATTTCATTTTTGAAGTTTTTAATTTTGTATTGTGTAAATACTGTGTAAGATAGTACTCTAGTGTGAATGCATTGTGTTGTTGTGTCTGTGTCCAGTTGAGGTATATCAAGTGTTTAATGAATAGTATAAGTGTTGTATTTCGGAGACATATTTCTTCATGAGCGGTTGTCTTCTCTCTTGATTCTTCATGTCATTTCCCTGAGTAGTATGTAAAATGAGTGTAATTGTGTTTTGAGTTTCATATGTAGAGTGATGTAGAGTTCTGATCTGATCTGTTTGTGTGATTGCGTTTGTTGTATAGCATATATAGTGTTTTGTAGAGACATATTTCTTCATGAGACTAAATCTTCTTTCTGCATTCTTCATGAAGTTTTAAGGTAAGTGGATTAATATGTGGAGTGTGAATGTTGAAAAGGTGTTGCATTGCAGTGATCTGTTGAGAAATATACGAGTATATATGGAGGATATTTGGTATAGATGGTTCTGCCATTTTTACATCGTACATAGACTTCTATATGTATCTGGAGATTTAGAGCTGGATTTACTCAGTCATTGAACTTTCTTGATAATTAAGAGCTTGCACACTTGTTCCTGGAAACATGGTAACAATGTATTTTCTCCACATTGAGAATTTTCAGTCACACTTGTATACTGACGTAATAGGCATACAGATGATTAGATAAGATTAATACTTGTTCCAGAGCTCATAAATACAACACTTCGTAATGATGTGGAACGTGGCAGGTTAATGCAAATACCTGTACTAGATATTACATTACACAAAATATTGCATGACACTAATGCTTAAGTTTTTTTTTCCCCTCCCTTAATTTATATCTAAAAATTCAGCCAATGAATAGAAGGAGTGTTCATCTAGAAATTTTTTTAAATTTATTTTTAAATGTTGGTTGACTATCTGTCAGGCTTTTGATTCTGTTTGGTAGGTGACCAAAGACTTTTGTGGCAGTATAATTTACCCCTTTCTGTGCCAAAGTCAGATTTTACCCTGCATAGTGCAGATCATTCTTTTTTGTGGTGTTATAGCTATGCACACTGCTATTACTTTTGAACTGGGCTGGGATGTTTAGGTTTATTAGGACTTTTCCCATTTTCATTTGTATACCAATATATGCCAGAATTGTATACATCATAAATGGTAATCCGATTCAGTACCGAGGTGTCCGGTACTTTATTCCATCCATGAACATTACATATAATGTGCTATATTACTCATGTTTTATTAGTAATATCTTCTCATTTGGTTCAGTTACTTACTTTATTACTTGCAGTATGCTATTGCTTATGTCAGTTACTCTCTACATAAATTCACGTTCTCTCAATGAGAGACCACTCAGTGGCAGGTGTCATCACCTAATATGTATCAATTTTACGATGCAGTTAATGGCTTTGTAGGTCTCAGTGACTGTCACATATCCTCCATTGCATGTTTTGTGTCAGTCTACTGAAGTGTGTTTGGATGCTTGTTTGTGTTGTATAGAGACATTGTCTGTGAAAGTTCATCGTCTCTCTTCATGTTTGGAAATCTTCTTTCTTGATTCTTCATGTAATTTCATTTTTGAAATTTTTAATTTTTTATTTTGTAAATACTGTGTAAGATAGTACTCTAGTGTGAATGCATTGTGGTGTTGTGTCTGTGTCCAGTTGAGGTATATCAAGGGTTTAATAAGTGTTGTATTTCGGAGACATATTTCTTCATGAGCAGTTGTCTTCTCTCTTGATTCTTCATCTCATTTCCCTGAGTAGTATGTAAAATGAGTGTAATTGTGTTTTGAGTTTCATATGTAGAGTGATGTAGAGTTCTGATCTGATCTGTTTGTGTGATTGGTTTTGTTGTATAGCATATATAGTGTTTTGTAGAGACATATTTCTTCATGAGACAAAATGTTCTTTCTGCATTCTTCATGAAGTTTTAAGGTAAGTGGATTGATATGTGGAGTGTGAATGTTGAAAATTTGTTGCATTGCAGTGATCTGTTGAGAAATATACGAGTATATATGGAGGATATGTGGTATAGATGGTTCTGCCATTTTTACATCGGACATAGACTTCTATATGTATCTGGAGATTTAGAGTTGGATTTACTCAGTCATTGAACTTTCTTGATAATTAAAAGCTTGCACACTTGTTCCTGGAAACATGGTAACAATGTATTTTCTCCACATTGAGAATTATCAGTCACACTTGTATACTGACGTAATAGGAATACAGATGATTAGATAAGATTAATACTTGTTCCAGAGCTCATAAATACAACACTTCGTAATGATGTGGAACGTGCCAGGTTAATGCAACATGCCTGTACAAGATATTACATTACACAAAATATTGCATTACACTAATGCTTAAGTTAGTTTATTTTCCCCTCCCGTAATTGATATCTAAAAATTCAGCCAATGAATAAAAAGGAGTGTTCATCTAGAAATTCTTTTAATTTATTTTAAATGTTGGTTGACTATCTGTCAGGCTTTTGATTCTGTTTGGTAGGTGACCAAAGACTTTTGTGGCAGTATAATTTACCCCTTTCTGTCCCAAAGTCAGATTTAACCCTGCATAGTGCAGATCATACTTTCTCGTGGTGTTATAGCTATGCACACTGCTATTATTTTTGAACTGGGCTGGGATGTTCAGGTTTATTAGGACTTTTCCCATTTTCATTTGTATACCAATATATGCCAGAATTGTATACATCATAAATGGTAATCCGTTTTAGTGCCGAGGTATCCGATACTTTAATCCATCCATGAACTTAGCATATAATGAGCTATAGTAGTCATGTTTTATTAGTAGTATCTTCTCATCTGTTTCAGTACCTTACTTTATTACTCGCATTATGCTATTGAATATGTCAGTTACTCTCTACATAAATTCATGTTCTCTCAATGAGAGACCACTCAGTGGTAGGTGTCATCACCTAATATGTATCAATTTTACGATGCAGTTAATGGCTTTGTAGGTCTCAGTGACAGTCACATATCCTCCATTGCATGTTTTGTGTCAGTCTACTGAAGTGTGTTTGGATGCTTGTTTGTGCTGTATAGAGACATTGTTTGTGAAAGTTCATCCTCCCTCTTCATGTTTAGAAATCTTCTTTCTTCATTCTTCACGTAATTTCATTTTTGGTGTTTTTAATTTTGTTTTGTGTAAATACTGTGTAAGAGAGTTCTCTAGTGTGAATGCATTCTGTTGTTGTGTCTGTGTCCAGTTGAGATATTTGAAGTGTTTGATGAATAGTATAAGTGTTGTATTTCGGAGACATATTTCTTCATGCACTGTTGTCTTCTTTCTTGATTCTTCATGTCATTTGCCTGAGTAGTATGTAAAATGAGTGTAATTGGGTTTTGAGTTACACATGTAGAGTGACGTAGAGTTCTGATCTGATCTGTTTGTGTGAGTGGGTTTGTTGTATAGCATATATAGTGTTTTGTAGAGACATATTTCTTCATGAGACAAAATCTTCTTTCTTGATTCTTCATGTAGTTTTAAGGTAAGTGGTTTGATATGTGGAGTGTGAATGTTGAAAAGGTGTTGAATTGCAGTGATCTGTTGAGAAATATACGAGTATATATGGAGGATATGTGGTATAGATGGTTCTGCCATTTTTACATCGTACATAGACTTCTATATGTATCTGGAGATTTAGAGTTGGATTTACTCAGTCATTGAACTTTATTGATAATTAACAGCTTGCACACTTGTTTCTGGAAACATGGTAAGAATGTATTTTCTCGACATACAGAATGTTCAGTCACACTTGTATACTGACGTAATAGGAATACAGATGATTAGATTAGTTTAGATTAGATTAATACTTGTTCCATAGATCATGAATACGACACTTCGTAATTATGTTGAACGTGCCAGGTAAATGCAAGATGCCTGTACAAGATATTACATTACACAAAATATTGCATGACACTAATGCTTAAGTTTTTTTTTTCCCCTCCCTTAATTTATATCTAAAAATTCAGCCAATGAGTAGAAGGAGTGGTCATCTAGAAATTCTTTTAATTTATTTTCAAATGTTGGTTGACTATCTGTCAGGCTTTTGATGCTGTTTGGTAGGTGACCAAAGACTTTTGTGGCAGTATAATTTACCCCTTTCTGTGCCAAAGTCAGATTTAACCCTGCATAGTGAAGATCACCCTTTCTCGTGGTGTTATAGCTATGCACACTGCTATTACTTTTGAACTGGCCTGGGATGTTCAGGTTTATTACGACTTTTCCCATTTTCATTCGTGTACTAATATATGCCAGAATTGTATACATCATAAATGGTAATACGTTTCAGTGCCGTGGTGGCCAATAGTTTAATCCATCCATGTACTTAGCATATAATGAGCTATATTAGTCATGTTTTATTAGTAATATCTTCTCATCTGGTTGAGTTACTTATTTTATTACTCGCAGTATGCTATTGCATATGTCAGTTACTCTCTACATAAATTCATGTTCTCTCAATGAGAGACCACTCAGTGGTAGGTGTCATCACCTAATATGTATCAATTTTACGATGCAGGTAATGGCTTTGTAGGTCTCAGTGACCGTCACATATCCTCCATTGCATGTTTTGTGTCAGTCTACTGAAGTGTGTTTGGATGCTTGTTTGTGCTGTATAGAGACATTGTTTGTGAAAGTTCATCTTCTCTCTTCATGTTTGGAAATCTTCTTTCTTGATTCTTCATGTAATTTCATTTTTGATGTTTTTAATTTTGTATTGTGTAAATACTGTGTAAGAGAGTTCTCTAGTGTGAATGCATTCTGTTGTTGTGTCTGTGTCCAGTTGAGATATTTGAAGTGTTTGATGAATAGTATAAGTGTAGTGTTTCGGAGAGATATTTCTTCATGCGCCGTTGTCTTCTTTCTTGATTCTTCATGTCATTTGCCTGAGAAGTATGTAAAATGCGTGTAATTGTGTTTTGAGTTTCATATGTAGATTGATGTAGAGTTATGATTATCTGTTTGTGTGAGTGGGTTTGTTGTATAGCATATATAGTGTTCTGTAGAGACATATTTCTTCATGAGACTAAATCTTCTTTCTGCATTCTTCATGTAGTTTTAAGGTAAGTGGATTGATATGTGGAGTGTGAATGTTGAGAAGGTGTTGTATTGCATTTATCTGTTGAGAAATATACGAGTATATATGGAGGATATGTGGTATAGATGGTTCTGCCATTTTTACATTGTGCATAGACTTCTATATGTATCTGGAGATTTAGAGTTGGATTTACTCAGTCATTGAACTTTCATGATAATTAACAGCTTGCACACTTGTTTCTGGAAACATGGTAGCAATGTATTTTCTCCACATTGAAAATTTTCAGTCACACTTGTATACTGACGTAATAGGAATACAGATGATTATATAAGATTAATACTTGTTCCAGAGCTCATAAATACAACACTTCATAATGATGTGGAACGTGCCAGGTTAATGCAAGATGCCTGTACAAGATATTTCATTACACAAAATATTGCATTACACTAATGCTTAAGTTAGTTTATTTTCCCGTCCCGTAATTGATATCTAAAAATTCAGCCAATGAATAGAAGGATTGTTCATCTAGATATTCTTTTAATTTATTTTTAAATGTTGATTGACTATCTGTCACGCTTTTGATGCTGTTTGGTAGCTGACCAAAGACTTTTGTGGCAGCATAATTTACCCCTTTCTGTGCCAAAGTCAGATTTTACCCTGCATAGTGAAGATCATCCTTTCTCGTGGTGTTATAGCTATGCACACTGCTATTACTTTTGAACTGGGCTGGGATGTTTAGGTTTATTAGGACTTTTCCCATTTTCATTTGTATACCAATATATATCAGAATTGTATACATCATAAATGGTAATCCGTTTCAGTGCCGAGGTGTCCGATACTATAATCCATCCATGTACTTAGCATATAATGAGCTATAGTAGTCATGTTTTATTAGTAATATCTTCTCATCTGGTTGAGTTACTTATTTTATTACTCGCAGTATGCTATTGCATATGTCAGTTACTCTCTACATAAATTAACGTTCTCTCAATGAGAGACCACTCAGTGGTAGGTGTCATCACCTAATATGTATCAATTTTACGATGCAGTTAATGGCTTTGTAGGTCTCAGTGACCGTCACATATCCTCCATTGCATGTTTTGTGTCAGTCTACTGAAGTGTGTTTGGATGCTTGTTTGTGTTGTATAGAGACATTGTTTGTGAAAGTTCATCTTCTCTCTTCATGTTTAGAAATCTTCTTTCTTGATTCTTCATGTAATTTCATTTTTGAAGTTTTTAATTTTGTATTGTGTAAATACTGTGTAAGATAGTACTCTAGTGTGAATGCATTGTGTTGTTGTGTCTGTGTCCAGTTGAGGTATATCAAGTGTTTAATGAATAGTATAAGTGTTGTATTTCGGAGACATATTTCTTCATGAGCGGTTGTCTTCTCTCTTGATTCTTCATGTCATTTCCCTGAGTAGTATGTAAAATGAGTGTAATTGTGTTTTGAGTTTCATATGTAGAGTGATGTAGAGTTCTGATCTGATCTGTTTGTGTGATTGCGTTTGTTGTATAGCATATATAGTGTTTTGTAGAGACATATTTCTTCATGAGACTAAATCTTCTTTCTGCATTCTTCATGAAGTTTTAAGGTAAGTGGATTAATATGTGGAGTGTGAATGTTGAAAAGGTGTTGCATTGCAGTGATCTGTTGAGAAATATACGAGTATATATGGAGGATATTTGGTATAGATGGTTCTGCCACTTTTACATCGTACATAGCCTTCTATATGTATCTGGAGATTTAGAGCTGGATTTACTCAGTCATTGAACTTTCTTGATAATTAAGAGCTTGCACACTTGTTCCTGGAAACATGGTAACAATGTATTTTCTCCACATTGAGAATTTTCAGTCACACTTGTATACTGACGTAATAGGCATACAGATGATTAGATAAGATTAATACTTGTTCCAGAGCTCATAAATACAACACTTCGTAATGATGTGGAACGTGGCAGGTTAATGCAAATACCTGTACTAGATATTACATTACACAAAATATTGCATGACACTAATGCTTAAGTTTTTTTTTCCCCTCCCTTAATTTATATCTAAAAATTCAGCCAATGAATAGAAGGAGTGTTCATCTAGAAATTTTTTTAAATTTATTTTTAAATGTTGGTTGACTATCTGTCAGGCTTTTGATTCTGTTTGGTAGGTGACCAAAGACTTTTGTGGCAGTATAATTTACCCCTTTCTGTGCCAAAGTCAGATTTTACCCTGCATACTGCAGATCATTCTTTTTTGTGGTGTTATAGCTATGCACACTGCTATTACTTTTGAACTGGGCTGGGATGTTTAGGTTTATTAGGACTTTTCCCATTTTCATTTGTATACCAATATATGCCAGAATTGTATACATCATAAATGGTAATCCGATTCAGTACCGAGGTGTCCGGTACTTTATTCCATCCATGAACATTACATATAATGTGCTATATTACTCATGTTTTATTAGTAATATCTTCTCATTTGGTTCAGTTACTTACTTTATTACTTGCAGTATGCTATTGCTTATGTCAGTTACTCTCTACATAAATTCACGTTCTCTCAATGAGAGACCACTCAGTGGCAGGTGTCATCACCTAATATGTATCAATTTTACGATGCAGTTAATGGCTTTGTAGGTCTCAGTGACCGTCACATATCCTCCATTGCATGTTTTGTGTCAGTCTACTGAAGTGTGTTTGGATGCTTGTTTGTGTTGTATAGAGACATTGTCTGTGAAAGTTCATCGTCTCTCTTCATGTTTGGAAATCTTCTTTCTTGATTCTTCATGTAATTTCATTTTTGAAATTTTTAATTTTTTATTTTGTAAATACTGTGTAAGATAGTACTCTAGTGTGAATGCATTGTGGTGTTGTGTCTGTGTCCAGTTGAGGTATATCAAGGGTTTAATAAGTGTTGTATTTCGGAGACATATTTCTTCATGAGCAGTTGTCTTCTCTCTTGATTCTTCATCTCATTTCCCTGAGTAGTATGTAAAATGAGTGTAATTGTGTTTTGAGTTTCATATGTAGAGTGATGTAGAGTTCTGATCTGATCTGTTTGTGTGATTGGTTTTGTTGTATAGCATATATAGTGTTTTGTAGAGACATATTTCTTCATGAGACAAAATGTTCTTTCTGCATTCTTCATGAAGTTTTAAGGTAAGTGGATTGATATGTGGAGTGTGAATGTTGAAAATTTGTTGCATTGCAGTGATCTGTTGAGAAATATACGAGTATATATGGAGGATATGTGGTATAGATGGTTCTGCCATTTTTACATCGGACATAGACTTCTATATGTATCTGGAGATTTAGAGTTGGATTTACTCAGTCATTGAACTTTCTTGATAATTAAAAGCTTGCACACTTGTTCCTGGAAACATGGTAACAATGTATTTTCTCCACATTGAGAATTATCAGTCACACTTGTATACTGACGTAATAGGAATACAGATGATTAGATAAGATTAATACTTGTTCCAGAGCTCATAAATACAACACTTCGTAATGATGTGGAACGTGCCAGGTTAATGCAACATGCCTGTACAAGATATTACATTACACAAAATATTGCATTACACTAATGCTTAAGTTAGTTTATTTTCCCCTCCCGTAATTGATATCTAAAAATTCAGCCAATGAATAAAAAGGAGTGTTCATCTAGAAATTCTTTTAATTTATTTTAAATGTTGGTTGACTATCTGTCAGGCTTTTGATTCTGTTTGGTAGGTGACCAAAGACTTTTGTGGCAGTATAATTTACCCCTTTCTGTCCCAAAGTCAGATTTAACCCTGCATAGTGCAGATCATACTTTCTCGTGGTGTTATAGCTATGCACACTGCTATTATTTTTGAACTGGGCTGGGATGTTCAGGTTTATTAGGACTTTTCCCATTTTCATTTGTATACCAGTATATGCCAGAATTGTATACATCATAAATGGTAATCCGTTTTAGTGCCGAGGTATCCGATACTTTAATCCATCCATGAACTTAGCATATAATGAGCTATAGTAGTCATGTTTTATTAGTAGTATCTTCTCATCTGTTTCAGTACCTTACTTTATTACTCGCATTATGCTATTGAATATGTCAGTTACTCTCTACATAAATTCATGTTCTCTCAATGAGAGACCACTCAGTGGTAGGTGTCATCACCTAATATGTATCAATTTTACGATGCAGTTAATGGCTTTGTAGGTCTCAGTGACAGTCACATATCCTCCATTGCATGTTTTGTGTCAGTCTACTGAAGTGTGTTTGGATGCTTGTTTGTGCTGTATAGAGACATTGTTTGTGAAAGTTCATCCTCTCTCTTCATGTTTAGAAATCTTCTTTCTTCATTCTTCACGTAATTTCATTTTTGGTGTTTTTAATTTTGTTTTGTGTAAATACTGTGTAAGAGAGTTCTCTAGTGTGAATGCATTCTGTTGTTGTGTCTGTGTCCAGTTGAGATATTTGAAGTGTTTGATGAATAGTATAAGTGTTGTATTTCGGAGACATATTTCTTCATGCACTGTTGTCTTCTTTCTTGATTCTTCATGTCATTTGCCTGAGTAGTATGTAAAATGAGTGTAATTGGGTTTTGAGTTACACATGTAGAGTGACGTAGAGTTCTGATCTGATCTGTTTGTGTGAGTGGGTTTGTTGTATAGCATATATAGTGTTTTGTAGAGACATATTTCTTCATGAGACAAAATCTTCTTTCTTGATTCTTCATGTAGTTTTAAGGTAAGTGGTTTGATATGTGGAGTGTGAATGTTGAAAAGGTGTTGAATTGCAGTGATCTGTTGAGAAATATACGAGTATATATGGAGGATATGTGGTATAGATGGTTCTGCCATTTTTACATCGTACATAGACTTCTATATGTATCTGGAGATTTAGAGTTGGATTTACTCAGTCATTGAACTTTATTGATAATTAACAGCTTGCACACTTGTTTCTGGAAACATGGTAAGAATGTATTTTCTCGACATACAGAATGTTCAGTCACACTTGTATACTGACGTAATAGGAATACAGATGATTAGATTAGTTTAGATTAGATTAATACTTGTTCCATAGATCATGAATACGACACTTCGTAATTATGTTGAACGTGCCAGGTAAATGCAAGATGCCTGTACAAGATATTACATTACACAAAATATTGCATGACACTAATGCTTAAGTTTTTTTTTTCCCCTCCCTTAATTTATATCTAAAAATTCAGCCAATGAGTAGAAGGAGTGGTCATCTAGAAATTCTTTTAATTTATTTTCAAATGTTGGTTGACTATCTGTCAGGCTTTTGATGCTGTTTGGTAGGTGACCAAAGACTTTTGTGGCAGTATAATTTACCCCTTTCTGTGCCAAAGTCAGATTTAACCCTGCATAGTGAAGATCACCCTTTCTCGTGGTGTTATAGCTATGCACACTGCTATTACTTTTGAACTGGCCTGGGATGTTCAGGTTTATTACGACTTTTCCCATTTTCATTCGTGTACTAATATATGCCAGAATTGTATACATCATAAATGGTAATACGTTTCAGTGCCGTGGTGGCCAATAGTTTAATCCATCCATGTACTTAGCATATAATGAGCTATATTAGTCATGTTTTATTAGTAATATCTTCTCATCTGGTTGAGTTACTTATTTTATTACTCGCAGTATGCTATTGCATATGTCAGTTACTCTCTACATAAATTCATGTTCTCTCAATGAGAGACCACTCAGTGGTAGGTGTCATCACCTAATATGTATCAATTTTACGATGCAGGTAATGGCTTTGTAGGTCTCAGTGACCGTCACATATCCTCCATTGCATGTTTTGTGTCAGTCTACTGAAGTGTGTTTGGATGCTTGTTTGTGCTGTATAGAGACATTGTTTGTGAAAGTTCATCTTCTCTCTTCATGTTTGGAAATCTTCTTTCTTGATTCTTCATGTAATTTCATTTTTGATGTTTTTAATTTTGTATTGTGTAAATACTGTGTAAGAGAGTTCTCTAGTGTGAATGCATTCTGTTGTTGTGTCTGTGTCCAGTTGAGATATTTGAAGTGTTTGATGAATAGTATAAGTGTAGTGTTTCGGAGAGATATTTCTTCATGCGCCGTTGTCTTCTTTCTTGATTCTTCATGTCATTTGCCTGAGAAGTATGTAAAATGCGTGTAATTGTGTTTTGAGTTTCATATGTAGATTGATGTAGAGTTATGATTATCTGTTTGTGTGAGTGGGTTTGTTGTATAGCATATATAGTGTTCTGTAGAGACATATTTCTTCATGAGACTAAATCTTCTTTCTGCATTCTTCATGTAGTTTTAAGGTAAGTGGATTGATATGTGGAGTGTGAATGTTGAGAAGGTGTTGTATTGCATTTATCTGTTGAGAAATATACGAGTATATATGGAGGATATGTGGTATAGATGGTTCTGCCATTTTTACATTGTGCATAGACTTCTATATGTATCTGGAGATTTAGAGTTGGATTTACTCAGTCATTGAACTTTCATGATAATTAACAGCTTGCACACTTGTTTCTGGAAACATGGTAGCAATGTATTTTCTCCACATTGAAAATTTTCAGTCACACTTGTATACTGACGTAATAGGAATACAGATGATTATATAAGATTAATACTTGTTCCAGAGCTCATAAATACAACACTTCATAATGATGTGGAACGTGCCAGGTTAATGCAAGATGCCTGTACAAGATATTTCATTACACAAAATATTGCATTACACTAATGCTTAAGTTAGTTTATTTTCCCGTCCCGTAATTGATATCTAAAAATTCAGCCAATGAATAGAAGGATTGTTCATCTAGATATTCTTTTAATTTATTTTTAAATGTTGATTGACTATCTGTCAGGCTTTTGATGCTGTTTGGTAGCTGACCAAAGACTTTTGTGGCAGCATAATTTACCCCTTTCTGTGCCAAAGTCAGATTTTACCCTGCATAGTGAAGATCATCCTTTCTCGTGGTGTTATAGCTATGCACACTGCTATTACTTTTGAACTGGGCTGGGATGTTTAGGTTTATTAGGACTTTTCCCATTTTCATTTGTATACCAATATATATCAGAATTGTATACATCATAAATGGTAATCCGTTTCAGTGCCGAGGTGTCCGATACTATAATCCATCCATGTACTTAGCATATAATGAGCTATAGTAGTCATGTTTTATTAGTAATATCTTCTCATCTGGTTGAGTTACTTACTTTATTACTCGCAGTATGCTATTGCATATGTCAGTTACTCTCTACATAAATTCACGTTCTCTCAATGAGAGACCACTCAGTGGTAGGTGTCATCACCTAATATGTACCAATTCTACGATGCAGGTAATGGCTTTGTAGGTCTCAGTGACCGTCACGTATCCTCCATTTCGTGTTTTGTGTCAGTCTACTGAAGTGTGTTTGGATGCTTGTTTGTGTTGTATAGAGACATTGCTTCTGAAAGTTCATCTTCTCTCTTCATGTTTGGAAATCTTGTTTCTTGATTCTTTGTGTAATTTCATTTTTGGTGTTTTTAATTTTGTATTGTGTAAATACTGTGTAAGAGAGTTCTCTAGTGTGAATGCATTGTGTTGTTGTGTCTGTGTCCAGTTGAGTTATTTGTAGTGTGTTTCATGAATAGTATTAATGCTGTATTTCGGAGACATATTTCTTCATGCACGGTTGTCTTCTCTCTTGATTCTTCATGTCATTTGCCTGAGTAGTATGTAAAATGAGTGTAATTGGGTTTTGAGTTTCATATGTATAGTGATGTAGAGTTCTGTTCTGATCTATTTGTGTGAGTGGTTTTGTTGTATAGCAAATAACGTGTTTTGTAGAGACATATTTCTTCATGAGACAAAATCTTCTTTCTGGATTCTTCATGTAGTTTTAAGGTAAGTTATTTGATATGTGTAGTGTGAATGTGGAAAAGGTGTTGTATTGCAGTTATCTGTTGAGAAAGATACGACTATATATGGAGGATATGTGGTATAGATGGTTCTGCCATTTTTACATCGTACATGGACTTCTATATGTATCTGGAGATTTAGAGTTGGATTTACTCAGTCATTGAACTTTCTCGATAGATAACAGCTTGCTAATTTGCGTCTGGAAACATGGTAGCAGTGTATTTTCTCTACATAGAGAGTTTTCTGTCACAGTTGTATACTGACCTAATAGGAATTCATATGTTCAGGTTTATTAGGACTTTTCCCATTTTCATTTGTATACCAATATATGCTAGAATTGTATACATCATAAATGGTAATCCGTTTCAAAGCCGAGGTGTCCGATACTTTAATCGATCCATGAACTTAGTATATAATGAGCTATATTAGTAATGTTTTATAAGTAATATCTTGTCATCTGGTTGAGTTACTTACTTTATTACTCGCAGTATACTATTGGATATGTCAGTTACTCTCTACATAAATTCACGTTGTCTCAATGAGAGACCACTCAGTGGTAGGTTTCATCACCTAATATGTATCAATTTTACGATGCAGGTAATGGCTTTGTAGGTCTCAGTGACCGTCACATATCCTCCATTGCATGTTTTGTGTCAGTCTACTGAAGTGTGTTTGGATGCTTGTTTGTGTTGTGTAGAGACATTGTTTATGAAAGTTCATCTTCTCTCTTCATGTTTAGAAATCTTCATTCTTGATTCTTCATGTAATTTCATTTTTGATGTTTTTAATTTTGTATTGTGTAAATATTGTGTAAGAGAGTTCTCTAGTGTGAATGCACTGTGTTGTTGTGTCTGTGTCCAGTTGAGATATTTGAAGTGTGTTTGATGAATAGTATTAATGCTGTATTTTGGAGACATATTTCTTCATGCACGGTTGTCTTCTCTCTTGATTCTTCATGTCATTTGCCTGAGTAGTATGTAAAATGAGTGTAATTGGGTTTTGAGTTTCATATGCATAGTGATGTAGAGTTCTGTTCGGATCTGTTTGTGTGAGTGGGTTTGTTGTATAGCAAATATCGTGTTTTGTAGAGACATATTTCTTCAGGAGACAAAATCTTCTTTCTGGATTCTTCATGTAGTTTTAAGGTAAGTTATTTGATATGTGGAGTGTGAATGTGGAAAAGGTGTTGTATTGCAGTTATCTGTTGAGAAAGATAGGAGTATGTATGGAGGATATGTGGTATAGATGGTTCTGACATTTATACATGGGACATAGACTTCTATATGTATTTGGAGATTTAGAGTTGGATTTTCTCAGTCATTGAACTTTCTCGATAGTTAACAGCTTGCACATTTGTGTCTGGAAACATTGTAGCAATGTATTTTCTCCACGTAGAGAGTTTTCTGTCACACTTGTATACTGACGTAATAGGAATTCATATGTTCAGGTTTATTAGGACTTTTCCCATTTTCATTTGTATACCAATATATGCTAGAATTGTATACATCATAAATGGTAATCCGTTTCAAAGCCGAGGTGTCCAATAGTTTAAGCGATCCATGAACTAGCATATAATGAGCTATATTAGTCATGTTTTATTAGTAATATCTTCTCATCTGGTTGAGTTACTTACTTTATTACTCTCAGTAAGCTATTGCATATGTCAGTTACTCTCTACATAAATTCACGTTCTCTCAATGAGAGACCACTCAGTGGTAGGTGTTATCACCTAATATGTATCAATTTTACGATGCAGGTAATGGCTTTGTAGGTCTCAGTGACCGTCACGTATCCTCCATTGCATGTTTTGTGTCAGTCTACTGAAGTGTGTTTGGATGCTCGTTTGTGTTGTATAGAGACATTGTTTGTGAAAGTTCGCCGTCTCTCTTCATGTTTGGAAATCTTCTTTCTTGATTCTTCAGGTAAGTCATTTTTGGTGTTTTTAATTGTGTATTGTGTAAATACTGTGCAAGAGAGTTCTCTAGTGTGAATGCATTGTGTTGTTGTGTCTGTGTCCAGTTGAGATATTTGATGTGTGTTTGATGAATAGGATTAATGTTGTATTTCGGAGACACATTTCATTATGTGTGGTTCTCATCTCTCTTGACTGATTATGTGAAAAATGACTGTCATTTAGTTTATGGTGTTTTATGTAGAGTGTTTGAAAAGTTGTGTTTTTATATGTTTGTGTGAGCGGATTTTGTGTATAGAGTATATATTGTTTTGTAGTGTCATATTTCTTGATGTGACAAAATCTTTTTCCTGCATTCTTCATGTGTTGTTAATGTAAGTGGTTTAACATGTTGCACTGTCATTGCAGAAAAGATGTTGTATTGCAGTTTTCTGTAGAGTAGTATACGAGTGTTCCAATGGGATATATGTGCCAACAGTTTTGGTGACTAATTTTGATTATGTGTACTGTGTAAATCTGCATGTTTTAGTTAGTAAAGTTATTAGCCTTACTTTATGCTCTTGAGCTGGTTTGATTTGAATGCCCCATATATTATTGTAAGTGGATTAATAGTAATTCCAGAGCAGAAGATTACTATGGTCTCTCACATTAAGGTATTAAGTACTTCTGAAATGAAATTGTACAGCATTGACTAAAATACTCAACAAAATTGAAAATGAAGGTTATCATCCAGAATATTTAACAATATCTGTAGTTAAACCAACACATACGTAAGGAGATATAACATCACCAGGTATCTGTTGACCAATATTACTTATATCCATAATATGAAAATTAATAGAATTCTGCATGAATAAGCAGATGAATCAATATTTTGAACATAATGATATACTCTCTTCCTTACAGTTTAATTTTAGGTCTAGCCTTTGTACAGTCTAAACAGTTGAGAGTATGCTAGCAAAAAGATACAATTGTTCTGAAAATAAAGATAACTGTGCAACATTGTTAGACCTCAGGAAAGCTTTTGATATGGTCCCCCACAATATTATGATTAAAAAAACTCTACCACTAAGGAGTAGGAGAGAGTGCTCTATGCCTAATGCAGTCAAATGTGGATAATAAAAAAGGTTAGTTAAGGTAAATGATCTGATGTCAGAATGTCTCCCAGATTTAAAGGGGCTACCTCAAGGATCTGGACTTCGAGCTTTCCTTTTCATTATTTATATAAATGATTCACCTGCAGTTGTATCATGTATGCAGTGCTATATACTGATGGCACAATACTCACCACATATGATACCAATCTTGAAAATGTGCAACACAGCATGGCAATGGCATTGGAGAGTGGCATTACTTGGTTTGACATAAATGTACTGCAGAAGAATGATGGTAAAACTGAAGCTGTTGTATTCAACCTGAATGCTCTGAGTCATGGTAAAGAAACAATAAAATTACTAAGATTTCATACAGATAAAAAGCTCAGCTGGGATACTCACACAGGGAAGATAGATGGCAAATTGGCACATGTCATATATCTGCTGTATCAGCTGAGGAGCAGTGTCAGTAAAGAACTCCTTTTGTATGCGTATTTTGCATTCTTCCATTCGCACTTGAGTTATGGAATACAATAATGGGGCAATTGTGTAGGTTCAAAATTAGGTTTTAACTGGCAAAAGAAAGCCATAAGATGCATATCATAATTTAGCCTTTGTCAATCATGTCAAGATCAATGACAGTGCCTGGTGTGTATATTTTCAACTTCCTTGTCTTCATTAAAGAGAATCTGAGAATCTGACTTGACTTAAGGAGAACAGTTCATGACCATAACATAAGAAGTGGACATACCATTAATATGCCAAATGCTAGGCTTGCAAAGAGACACAACAACTACACATCTTGGTCCTGTCTACTTCAACAAATTACCTGAAAATGCCTACACTGTGCCAGTATTTAAATTTAAAACTAGTCTTTCAAGGTGGATCAAAAGTAAAGTAATTTACTCTGCTCAAGAGTTCCCTGAGTATGTGACAAATGACCCACTTTGCTTATGAGAATCAACTATAAATTAACTGCAAACTATACTTATGCCACACTGTGCACCTATTTTATTACTGTTCATGTACTTATTGTTAATTATCTGTTTAATTATTTATTTCTCATTCACTGAACTATGCAGTTCATTTATCTTGTAATTGAGCAATTAGGAAACTTCTTGTTGTTATTTACATTTGCACAAATATGTATTGAATCCATCCTGGATTATTACATTGTAGTTAATAACATTTGTCATGTCAATGATTATTATTGTTGTTATTATCATGTATACACTGATGACATCAATTGCGTGTAAATATGCTCAATGAGGGAATTAAACATTTCTGTTTGTAGTTCACTAGCTTTGAATCTTTCGGCTGTGTTATGTCATAAATATGTACAAGAAATAAACAATAGCCAAGAATGCTTCCCCAGGGGGACTTCATAGTTGAGTCATGTATTCCAGTTTTATTATTAGTATCTTACCTTCAATTTTTATAATGTATGTTTGCACACTGTCTTCTGTCATTGAGACATGAACTTAAAAAATTTGCTGCTGCTCCTATTATGTGATAAGGTTCTAATGTGGATAAAATTATTCCATGATCACTGAATCAAAGGCCTTAGCCAGATGTAGAAAAGCTCCAATTACTTTGTTTCCTTATTTTCATTATTTCACATTCTGTTACATCCATTAGGACGAAAATGAATTACTTGTTTCGGATGAAATTATTAATGCTGTTGAATCATCAGTTTTCTTTGTATGCCTTACTAAAATCCTCTTTCATAATGTTTTACTAATAGTACTGGATTCACATATCTGTTCAGTGTATTACTGTGAATTTAGAATGTTCAGAGATATCTCAAGTTTCCGACATTTTATAAATAAGCTCTCCACCTCATGGACATATTTTATGAAAATGTACAATGGAATCATAGTCTCTCTGTCTAAATAAGATATAAATCATAAAACGCTACTTGCCCAGCAAAATTTCTCTGTTTGTACATTAAAGCTCAAACATTACTTTCGGAATTCATTTGCCTGAACCAGAGAGCTGATCAGTAAAACCTATATGATACTGCAAATGTTATACTTAATCTCTTAAAATAACTTAACAACCACAACTTGTTGTAGAGTAAAAAATATAGCAATGACAGTTCTGCACATGGGAAAATGCAATTTTATCATTTGCACATGTGGCTGCAAAATCCATTTGAACAAAATATTTAATTTTTCATGAACGGGCAATATATAATATTCTGTGATGTTGTCATTTTGGTCTTCAGACCGAAGACTGATTTAATGCACCTGTGCACCTATCCCCAGTAGTCTGTCCTGTGCACATATCTGCATGGATAATCCTGCTACAGACCACCCTCCCTCCACCCCCTCCCTCCCTGCATTTTCTGCAATTAGCACATTGACAATCTGTTGATGCATCAAGATGTTCCATATCAGTATATCTCTTTCTTTACTCTGGTTGTGCCATAAATTTCTTTTTACCTCAATTTGATTCAGTACATTCTCATTAGTTACATGATCTACCGTTCCAATCTTTAGCTTTCTCCTGTAGGTTTACGTTTTAAAATCTGTTATTTTCTTCTTGTCTGAACCGCTTATTATTAGAGTTTCACTTCTATACGAGGCTGCACTCCAGACAAATGTGCTCAGAATAGATTTCCTAAGATTTAAATTTATACGATATTGTGATGCTTGTGTTGTTATGAAGAACAATATAATGTTCCTTCAGATATGCAGATATGTCTCAGTTTAATTCCTTTTCTAACTACCTCAGCAGCACCTGCTTTAATTCTAACACATTTAAGTGCCCTTATTTTACTGTTGTTCATGTGGATCTTGTAACATCTTTTCAATTCATGCTATTAAACTGTTCATCAAAGTCATTTTTCCGTGTGCAAATGTCTGGATTTTAAGTTCTTCAGTCTCAACTTAATTTCACTTTACAGATTTTTCTTTGGTTTTCTTTCCTGCTTGCTAATTGTATATGCCCAATATTAACATAAAGCACTAAAGAAGATGGAGCACACGAAACAGCAACCAAGCTCTATAACAAACTACCTTGTGACATTAAAATGAGAAAAGATACTTCAGGAGTGGACTGAACAGATGCATGACAACTACTGTCTGCTATGATGAAAATTATCTGTGCATATGTAAACTTGTTTGCAATTTTTTTTGTACTTACTGTCATATTTAATATACATAATTAACTTTGGCTGCTTTTAATGTCTATAGTAAGTTCCAGAAATGTGACGTGTCCGGGACCTGTCCAGTACTATAATGTATTTGATGTACAAAAAGATTTAAAGGACCAAAAAACTATTTAACTTTGTCTGTGTAATATGTTGAATACACACTCTCTGATCTCAGTTTTTATTTTTCACAGCAGGCAGTATGGTTGTAATTTTGTTTTCAGAGATTGGATTACGTCATTTTAGCCTATCACAATTATGTCCTTTCATACTTTGATGTATTCTCTGTACTATAATTGTAACTGGGGTGTAGCTGTCTTCTACATTACATATAGTTCATATTTCTCTTATTTGAGATTTAACATAAATGGCTTCTTGTTCATCACTAAACCTTATGATCAACATTCCACATTTAGTTAATAATTTCCTACTATTGCGGAAATCTTCTTTGAGCAGCAATATTTCTGCACAATTTAAAGGCTGAAAGAAAGTGAACACTTCCTAAAAGTAATTACAGGAATCTGACCCTGGGTAAGTTGAGCTCCACTATCAATATAAGCTGAGTATAAGCTTGATAATTCACCTCTTCCACATTGTCATAGTAGGCTGTGTTTATTGTGACTTCAGTTAGGAAAATTGGTGTGTGTAGTGTGAGAGGGAGCTATGCCACAAAAGTGAAAAACTGGGCTTTGGCTCTTTGCAATATTTGTTGCCACCTTGCATCTATCCTTTGAACTAGAAACACATGGCATAGCTGCTGCACTTTCTGCAGCAGTTGTCCTAAATCCTTGAATGCATCCTTATGATCATTGTGAATGAGAGGAAGGGCTGTGCTACATAACGATGTCTACTATGTGAGATGCAGATGTAGCAACATAGAACTGTTACAGATTGGTTTATCACTTATATGGGAATATCATAATTGTTGCCTCTATATCCATCTTCATTTTCAATTTTAAACTTAATTTGCATTTTGTCTTTATATTGTAGTGAACATGTTATGTCTTTCTTCTGTGTATGTAAGTTGTTGCACTTCTGGTAACGATGTTTTACAATAGTGAGAGAAATATGGATCAGTGAGTATCAGAAAATGTTGGAAAGGTGGTAAAAATTCAAACATAATCTGCATAAATAAATGGCAGCAGATGTGAAGGGGAATGAAGCAGTGGACATGAAACCAGTAAGTAAGTAAGAGTAAGGCAACAAGAACCTGGATGTGACTGAAAAATAAATAAATAAAAATCAGATAGATCTAACTTCAGCTGGAGAACCTATTTAATGTTAGATGAAGTTTCTGAAACCTCATTATTTTGTGAGCTTTACAAGCTGCAGGACTAAAATATTCAGAATACAAATCTCAGAGGTCTTGCTGAGCATAAGGGCTACTGTTGGAGCTATGCTCAAAAACATGATGTAGGAGTGTTCAGAAGAAAGCTGTCATTTTCTTACAAGGGAACATTGGTGACAGTAACATAACACAGCGTATGTTTTAGAATCATTTTGAGCCATTTTTGCATCATCACAGAAAAAGGCGCCAACAGCTAGACGGGATAGGAAAGTGTTTAACGTTCATGAAGATTAATTAGGGATGAAAATACTGATGAAATTAAAACATCGTATCTTCGCTTGCAGTGTATAGATAAGATGTAGAAAACTTACCAGGTTGGATACTGTTTGAGGCTATATTTCAAAGTTGCAGAAATACAGATTCCATTATTCACGGAAAGACAATACAGGTTAGGTGTACGTTTCTGTGTCATCAGTCTTCTGACTGGTTTAATATGGCCCACCATGAATCCTTCTCCTTTACCAACCTATTCATCTCAGAGTATCATTTGCTACCTTCATCCTCAGTTATTTGCGGGATCTCACTCACTGTAGCTCCCTCTAGTACCATGGCAGATATTTCCTGCTGGATTAATGACATTCTACCATCCTGTACCTTCTTCTTGTCAGGGTGCACCATATATTCCTTTCCTCATCAATTTTATGGAGAACCCCCTCTGTCCTTACCTTAATAGTCCACTTCAGTGTACATTGTAAATGTGAATCGCATCATTTCTATGGTGGAGAATTCCTACAAACATGAGTTATACATGTAAAATGGGTAGCATATAAAAGTCTTCAGTGCAAAGTTTTTATAAGCTTCATGTTACCACATACAGACACATGTAAAACTTATGATGAGTACAGTGCTACTCCAAAAAGTGGTATTCCTTTGGATGTCAGGCTACATCATCTTTGATATGACAAAGCATATGCTATGTTGAGGTAAAACACAAAGGCTTGTTCCAGTAATGATTTCCAATAATCACTGCTGAGACCTAAACTTCAAAGAGAGGCATTGCGCTACATAAAGGCAGGTAGTGGGTATGCAACTTTCCTTCCACATATGCAACTACATTTCAGGTATTATGTGCTTGCGGTCAGACGGTATTGCCTCATGCAGTTCATCAGAAAATGCATCATGTATCATACAAGTGCAGAGTGATCCCTCAAGTATTCGTTATAAAAGAAAGTTGATTTTTTTTTTTTTTTTTTTTTTTTTTTTTTTTTTTTTTTTTTTTTTTTTGCAGATCTTGCCCTGGACAAAAAACAAAAAGGCAATACCATGTTTGATGTGAACTCTCATTTTCAAAGGACTCTATGACGCCATTCATCATTATTTCCTTGTTCCTGGATGTACCTGTATATGCACTGACCAAGATTCTGACACAATAGAAAAGAGAATTTGAAAAACAGATCATATATACACAGGTGACCATTGGTGTGTGGTTGTGAAAAATGCTAGAGTCATAAACCCATTTAAGGCCAAACCAACGACAACAGAAAGTTTCAGGTATTTTCAGTAGCTGAACAACAACATAGCTAGAAGTTGTGTTGCAGGAAATGGTGTTACCATTAATTGTAGGAAAATTGGTGCTCCAAAATTTGGTAGACAACGGAAGAATGACAAGGACTGGAACTCTTCAAAAAAAGTGCCAGGTAATTGCTCCAAAACCAAGATAGACACAGTGGCTGATTATCCTGATATGACTAAACTTTTTGAGGAAATATTCTATCTACACAGAAGACCTGATCAACCCTGAAGTTACAAGACCTTGTTCCACTAATTCCATACACTTCCCTAGTTTTTCTCGGTGTTTAATGAAATGTTTACTAGTTCAGTAACTATCAGCACTCTTATCAAGTCCTATGTTAATTCACCTTACGGTATTGTGATTGGTCATAATATTGGAAAACATATACACATATATATTATGTGTTTACCTTGTTTCATAATTTTCATTCAGTCTTAGATTACACATACCCTAGATAGCTTGGACCAGCAACTTTGCTGTGCATTGACTATTGATCTTTGTTATTATCGATACTGAACATTACATGAAATAAAGGCAAATTTAAACATACACAGGTAGTGAATTGTAAGGAATGACTAGCTAGTATGTAGCATATCAACATTACAGGATCAGGAGTGGAATTTTCAACAGTGATTTTGATATGACTCATTTCATGACTGCAGCTATAATAGCAAGGATGTCTATGATGCATTAAACTCTAGCTTCCCTCAGTTTAGCTACATATGGCCATGGGAACAGTTATTAGGTAATTATCTTCTCAAGCAAAGAAAAAGGAGTGGAGGAGGCAGTGAAGAAGCAGGACTTTGTGATTGAGTCACAAAATTTTTGTCAAAAAAGGAAAATATACTGCAGTGATGTGTGTGTGTGTGCGTGTGTGTTTTTTATAGTGGTGTTTTTGTTTGCTGAGATTTAGTGAAAACAAACTTTCGCACATGTGAAGAAGGCATGTGCTTTATTAAATATGAGACAGTGCACATCAGTGTTTGATGGAGACTAGACTCGTAAATACTGCCAACCATTGAATACAAAAGTACAGGCTTCAGTTACTAAACAATACCAAAGATGTAAAACAAATCAACACTGCAGCAATACATTGGGTCATTGCAAATTTTTATCATTGATTTGGGTATGAGACCATCTGCAGGAAATGTCTATTGCATCAGCAGAGAAAGAGACTTTAAGTGTCCTGCAGCTATAATAAGAAATTAACACACTGAATGTGATACTGACCTTTTGGGAAGAACTGACCTGTTAGCTTGGCTATCTCCTGTGGTACAGTTGAACACAGTTAGCAGACGTGGAGCCCTAACCCGCCTGTTTCACAGTTTCAACAAGAAGTTGATGCACAATAATAATATTGCTGTCTCTTCTTAAAACATTCTGAAATAAAAAATATAAATGATTTCAACAGTCTCATTGATAATTCACTTCATATAATTATATATAATTAACTACAGAAAGTCATTTCTGTTGCAAGAATGTATAATAAATTAATCATAAATTGTTAATTAGGAAAGATACTATTGATATTTCCAAATAACTGAACCTTGAAATACCAAATACCCTTGAAAATGTAGCTTCACTTTTGTTAATGAACATGTGTGACATGGAGTTTGGGTCAGTATGCACTACAGACTCGTGCCTTGTGTGACTAAAATTTGGAATGGCTTCTGCTATCACAAATCTTACAACTGTGAAAATGACACAGTCAATTTTGTCAGTGTAAGAAAGGCAAACCCTTTAACAGAGAAAAGTCAATCAATAGTGCTGATTATTTCAAAACTGCTCACTTCGTAGTAGATTACAATTACCATTTTTGGGCAGGAAACACATTTTTAGGGAGTGAATCACAATGATCATTTCAACAGTGCACAGTGAAATATTGTAAAAGTTATGAATACCAGTTGAAAGCAAGTCACGT
The DNA here is from genome assembly GCF_023897955.1 of Schistocerca gregaria. NCBI lineage: Eukaryota > Metazoa > Arthropoda > Insecta > Orthoptera > Acrididae > Schistocerca > Schistocerca gregaria. The sequence goes on from NC_064931.1 coordinate 544,887,068, forward strand.
GGCCTATTTAGTCCTTGCATGGTTTTGCTGTGTAATAATTTTTGTTCACATAATGCCACAAGAAATGAAATAAAGCTTGATAAGTTCGAATAGATGTTGTTGGCCATCTTCTGTACACCCTTAATCCTTTAAATGCTCTGGATATGTTAATGCACATGCCTTTGTACCTGTCCATGTGTGCTCTGAATGTGTTTACGCGTAGCACCAGTCCTTCTACCTGGAACTAAACGTGTCTACATGTAGACATGTTCAGAGTAGAAGATAGAAGGACTGGTGGCTCATGTAAACAAGTTCGGAGCACACAGGAACAGGTATGAAGGCAAGCATGTTAACACATCCAGAGCAGTTAAAAGTTTAATTTGGTAACCAGTGATTACTACTTCTTCCACTATACATGGAAAAAAGTAGCTTTTGTCACAGCATTTTAGTAATGGTGAGGACATTTAAGACATTACTGAATAGCAGTTATATTGATAAGTGGTGTAGGTCTGTGATGGTGGGGCACAGAGGATTTTTGACATTGTCATGTGTTCTTTTACACTGCAATAAATGGTGATAGGAAGCAGTTTAAGGTTGTAAATTTAATACACATATAGTGAAGATTCTATGTATGTGTTAGCATTTTCTTAATAACCAAGTAGAACTTAGACACAACCACATTAATTGATGGTACAAAATACACAGTTGTGGAACTAAATTACAGCTGGAAGAACCTGTACAAAATACAGAAATTGCCCAAGACACAATCTCCCAGTAGACAGATGACCTGGTTATTAAGACCATATCAGATGCAAAATGAGAATAAATAATTTATGTGGATGGTAGCTTCAGGATATTTATTTTTCACTGACATGTTTTTAGTTCCACGAGCCAGCAGGCTCAGGTAGAACAGAATGGTAGAGAAATCATCAGTAAAGAATACTACCAGCTCATTTGGACAAGTGTAATAGAGGTAATCAGCAGTGATTTTGAAGAGACACAATTGTCATTTGTCTGAAGTTTTTAAGGAAAGCCATGTAAAATTAAATATGGATGGCCAGTTAGCAATTTATATTGTCCTCTTCATTACTGTTCTTCCTTGCTGGTCTTTTTCTGTTCATCTTTTACCTCTCAAGGCATATTTTATTGTTATGTAAATTTAAGGTGGGGCAAGGAAAGGGGAAGAACTGATGATATCAGCAGCATCAGGACTTTATGCAGAATCAGCAGCAATGAGCGAAAACGTGGGGTAGACTGGTACTCAAACATGGGATCTCCTGCTTACTAGGCAGATACATTAATCACTGCACCATCCGGACACAGCATTTATTTCAAATGAGGGAACTTTCTCGGTGTGCTCCCCAGCCCACACAGTGCCATCTATCTGCAGTCCCTGTCTGTGTCCTTTGTGCTCACTAAGTTTAGATTCCCGCAAGAGGTCAAACATAAATGTGCATTCTCACCAAAGATTGTGAATAATATCCTACCTCCCGGGGAAAATTAGTGAGTCTGGAGGACATGGACAGGGAATGCAGATACATGATGCTGGGTGGGAATGTGTGTTTGCCAGGGAATGTAGCAAGATTGTCGATGCATTTGTGATGAACACCATGTCTGGTTGTTGCAGTGGTTAATGCCACTGCATAGTAAGGAGGAGGTCCTGGGTTCAATGTACAGTCCAACACACATTTTCATGCATCACTGCAATTTCACATAAATTCCCAATGCAGCCCCTTTCTGCATTTCCTCCTGTTGCCTTTCCTTTCGTCCCCCTCCACCATCAGTATACGTAATAAGTATCACAACCGCAGATTCTGCACGGTGTCTACTCTTTAGGACATATCCCAAAGAAAAGATACCACACACCCATATAAAATTATTTTATTGTGATATTTTTGACTGCTTCTATTCTACTTTCCACTTTATACTTCTACTTTTTCTTTTGGTGACTGATTATTTTTGTACATCATACTTATTTTCAGTTTCCATGTCTCCCTTGCATTTAGAATTGACAATATCATTTGGCAATTTCGCATTCAGAAGCTTAGCAGAAGTTGCAAAACTTACCCAACCTAGAATTTCGTAACCTTCTCAGTTTTTTCCCTACTGGTACTTTATTTTAGACCATGTGTGTGGTTTTTTTTTACGTTCTTTTATAGTGAAGAGTCTCATTAGGACCAAACTGGGAGGTGGCAGGTATCAAAATTATGACAATATTGCACTGCAACTTACATTCTCCCCAATGGTTAGTAAGGAGGTGAGCAGTTGGAAAGTAAATCAAAAGTGTAATATTCACCTAGAACCATTAAAAATTGCCCCCTGTTCAGAGGCATTAGGGCAGTAGACTATACAACACAATCATAAGGAAAAGGGAGCATCAAATAATTCTTGCGGTTCTATAGAGAATGGGAGTTCAAGATGTCATTTCATCAAATGGCAGGCAGGAAATAAGTTTTCTTCCCATATATGCCTCATGATTGTGAAACCTGGAGTTTTAAGACCAAAGACAAGCTACGTATTGATGTGCTGTGTTGCTGCAGACTACTGCACATGCAGTTCACTAAAAGAGGACAGATGTGTTCATTATGAGCAACTGATTATTTCTAGGCATCTTTCTTCTTGTGTCAAACAAAAATTCTCCTGTTATTTGACCAGGTTTTGGAAACAAATGGAGAAAATAATCATCGAGGGAAAGATCAAGGACACGAGACCGAGGGGTAGAACAATTAGCAGGTGGGCAGATAGAATAATGGTCTGGTCTACTACATCAGCAAGCTCTAAGAGAAGCTGGTAAGCATCCAGGATTGAAAGTTTGATTCATATGGTCACAACGCCTTGTGACAATGATGATGACGTTCTTGATGAAGCTTTACTTAATGTACAAGACGTTATGCACATAACTGAGCCTTCCTACAGTGAGTTTTGTACTGTTTGTGATTTTTAACATACTATTTTTTTAAATTTGTGTTGTTTTTAATAGTTATGAAACTAGATAGCGATCAAGACTATTAGTTTACGACGATTTTGAAGCATTTTCGCACATATCACTTAGAAAAGCATCTAAGGAAAGGCTATGAACGTGGCAGACAGTTCCAATTGCCAGTTTCAAAAATTGGCAGTATTAATTACATGTGAAACTTACCTGTAGTTACTTGGGATAAAACCAATCATATGAAAATTCAGATGTAAGTGTACCCTGTTAGGCACATCAACTTAGCTGCACACTGTCTCCAAAGCGATATAGAAATGGCCATAGCGAACCGAGGGGGAAAGCTTCATGCAATTTTCGTAGACTTCACCAAGGCGTTCGACACAATCAATAGATCCATTCTACTGAAGAAACTGGAAATCTCCTTAGGTCCAAGACATTACCTGTTGCCAGTCATTAGAAACCTCCATTACTTTTTTTTACAGACCGTTGAAACCATAATTGGAACGATGAGACACTTTCTATGTATGGAAGCTCGTGGCTAAATAGCTTCCCAATATATCGATTACATACTGAAGTGATTAATATCTAGTCAGTACCGACGATGTAGTGACATAGACGTAAGTGAAATTTGCGGAAATTTACGATTGTAGTACAACAGCAGTATGATGAACAGATGTACTGAAAGTGCGGTAACTCATAGTATGCTGGCAGTTAGCAGAACGTTACCGAATGTCGTAACTTTTGTTGAAATATTGTTTGTTTTCGTCAAACGTAAATCAATAACCCTATATGGTATCATCTTGTGTTACTCTACAAAAACGAGCTGTTAGAATAATTACCAACAGTTCAAGGCTAACTCCTTCAAAGCAATTATTTAAACAGCTGAATATTCTACCCCTACCGTGCCTCTATATACAGAAAAGTATAATTAATGTAAGAAGAAATATTAACAATTTCCAATCCAACTCGGATCTACATACTTACAACACAAGAAAGTGCAATGACATTCATATAGAAAGAGTTAACAAGGCTTTGGCGCAGAAACAAACAAACATACAAGGAAGCAGATTGTATAACAAACTACCGGTAAAGATAAAAGAAATAAAAACATTGTCTTCATTTAAAGAAGCAGTATTCAAAGTTTTAACGACCAGCTGCTATTATAGTGTAAAAGAATACCTAGAATAGCTTCATACTAAACAATTATATTTATGTACTCTGTGCCAATAGTAATTTTTATCTGACTGTTGCTATGATCTAAATAAGTAATATATATTCAAAAGTGCTATAATTATATGTGTTATATCTAAATATCAACTGTCTATTCTATGTAAAAAGTCTTTCTCATACATCAATGTAAAAAATCAAAGTTGTTCGTGCTATTTCAATGTGGTCTGATGTTATGTAGTCTACTATGCACATCTGTATTTTGTATTTTTTGACGAAATCCATGCAATGTACTTTGTCTCTGGATGAATAAACTCCTACTACGAAACTGAACTGCATTGCAGCTGGAATGTAGCGAAATATCACGCTGCATTAACCCAATTTTGCAGAAAAAAGAAGGTTCATTAGTAATGCTGAAATAGAGGGTTCAGCATACTGTGAACGATTTAAAAATCAGGCAAATGGGGCTGTTAGCGTGGGCTCTTCTGTGACAAGAATACTTAATCAAAAAATAAATACATTGCTGTGACACTTCACAAAATAACTATTAAGTACGTGGCACTGAAATTTTAGGGAATTTACGAAGAGCTGCACACCATCGTGATACATTGCAGGGAAACTCCTTTCTTGCCTGTCTCAAAACACTGTGGAGCAGATACAAATCATTTGACTGACGATGATTTGGTCTATTTCCGTAAATATTCGAATACCAGAGTTCAAAAGCCGATGGTTGATTCTCAGATTACAAGAAAAGAATTATTTTAAAAGTGTCCTGATTTACTGTACTGTTCGAGTCGTTGCTACCAATGACTGTAAAATTTGCTGAATTGCTTTCATCGCCAAACAATGATGTCCCAGCGAGGCATGTGGGAGGTGGCTTTAACGCTAGGAAAAGAAAAATAGCTATTTTCGCAACTGACAGTGAGAGATGTGTCTGTACAATATCAGTTTGAAGAAAGCCGCATGTGACTGATATTTACCTATAGCAAGTGTATCTCAGATCCGTTCGTCCAGAAATCTGAAAACCCCTTAGCCGCTATTCTCCTTCCAAGTAAAATGTGAGGTTGCTATTGTTTCTGCAAGCTAAAAGCAGCATTGCACATTTAATTCGCGATTTTTTCCTTCATATTACCAGCCAATGTAAAAACTACCCTCCGGTATTAAAGAGATGAATATAACCATCAGCCATATGTATCAGAATTTTGCCTACGTACCTAACAGCAAAATTCATTAACATTTACACACTGGTAACTTATACAAACTGTACCTTCTCAATTTTAGTACATAGTACGTAGCGAGGGGCGGATCTACTTAGTATAAAGTGGCCGCATTCGTATGTTTGCTAATTAATAAACAGTTTTTCAATGCTTTTGAATTTTATTTTGTAAGAAAATGTTTGCTTTCCTCCATCCCACCGCCTTAGACGGTGTGTCGGCTGTTGAAATTTCCTAGCTCGGCTAACACAACTATTGTAGGCACTTACACGACCAGTGAAAATACAGTAAGCGTTAAATTATTTCCTCATGAATAGTTTCATTCGTTATAAAATTAGCTGCAGTAGCAGGCCTACACAATACATCAGCGTGATTTTGGCCGAGAGGGCAACATTTCGCTAATCAATGACTCGGAGCAACCATTAAATAACTTCGCACTTAATATTTTTAAGATGACTTCAGTTCTGACTTGGACAGATTTACGCTGTAACCTAATTTCGTCAGTTCCAGCTGCGTGGACAAGAGCTACGTATATTCCGTGTGGTGGAATGTGCGGCCAAAGACTGGCGAAAGGCTGAGGAATGATAAAAGGTTGCAGACGGGACTGCAGCGACGCGCAATAAACTTTCAGCTGCCGTCGTTCTCTTTACGTACTTGACATTAATACGGAAGACAATATAAATGCTGTAGTTCCCATAAATCTCACCTGTACGGCTGGCTGTCGCGGCGCGAGCGCTGCAGATCTGCAGAGGCCTCCGACGTCTGTCGCGTCTCGCGGAGGCTGCTGCCGGGCAACGGCCTAATTGTCGGCAGTCTTTTGTTCTCAGCCGTGAACGCGGTTAACGAGAAACGCACGGAAGAAACACTAAAGAAGTCAAGCATTTACTACTGACGTTAAATAACTGAAGCATCCGAAATGGAGTTCTCTTTTCAGCAACGTTTAGCTACACTGCATTTTCTACGACATTCTGAGCCCTTGACGGATCAATTCTTCTGTTACTTTTAACCTGCAGGTTCTTTCCGTTGATACTGAACTTACAGTGCCTCTTGCATCCGAACGTGTAATTCAAGTAATAAAATGGGTTTCCTTGTTCCATTTGAGTGCTGCTTTTCAACGCTACAACATACTACTTTCGTATAAGGTTGCAATATTTCCTTTTGTGCAATCAAAAAGTATTACATTCCTGCATGAGTCATTTTTTGTTTAGGTTTTAATAGGAGATGAGAATTGTTTTGTGAAGAGTTTTCAAGAAGAAAAATTCTACTATTTTACGGAAGTACAATATAAATGTAATTCAGTTTGCGGCTTGCCTTCTTGCGCGTATCCAGGCTCCGACATGGTTATGGCAGAGAGATGCTCGGCCGATATTAGTCTGTTGGAAGGTGGAGGGACGGAAGAAACGAGGCATAATTTCTTACAAATAAAACTCAGCGTCAATTTAAGACCGTTTATTGATTACCAACGTAGGCCTGCTAATGCTACCACTTTGTGATAGGTACGGCTGCTGGCAACCTCCAATGTTCGTAACGGAGAGAGAGTGGTTCGTATGAGATGTGAGTATGTTATTTTGCTGTCAGACAAGCTACAGCCAGATAATATGCGAATACTTTCTGTAGAGCCTATTCACATTTGGAGTAGTTTTTGACATTGGCTGGTAATACGAATTGAAGTTACAGTATTGATTTAGCCCTGTGGAACTAAGAATCTTGTGGCATTTTCAGTTGTAAGGAGAACAACAAAACAATAGTTTTCCGATATCGGGACAAAGTCTTTGGTGTACAGTTGCTACTGCTGTAAACATGTTATCTATAGATACAAATAATCCAGCTGAGATGCTTGGTTCTATTTTCCGAAATATTCGAATATCACAGTTCTGAAAACGAAGGTTAATTGTTCTCCGACTGTAAGACAATTCTTTAGGCTGGCCGCTGTGGCCGAGATGTTTTAGTCCGGAACCACACTGCTGCTACGGGCGCAGGTTCGAATCCTGTCTCAGGCATGGTTGTGTGTGTTGTTCTTAGGTTAGTCAGGTTTAAGTAGTTCTGTCAAGGGGACTGATGAACTCAGAAGTTTAGTCCCATAGTGCTTAGAGCCATTTGAACAATTCTTTCAAGAGGATCCTCATTTACTGAGCTGTTCGTGTCGTTGTTACCCACGACTGTAAAATCCGTCAAATTGGTGGTCCCAGCGAGGGATACAGGGAAGTGGTCGTAGCAAAAGAAAAATCGTTATTTTCGCAACTGAGAGTGTGGGACGTATCCATAGAATGTTCGTATTAGTTTCCAGAAAGCCGCATGTCATCTATATTTACCAGTAGAAAGTGTATGTCACAGGCATCCGTCGCAAGCTCATTCGCCGCTGTTATCTTTGCGATTGAAATACCAGGTAGCTCTGGGTACTACAAACTTCAAGTGGCTTGGCACAATTTTTTCCTCATTTGACGAGCCAATGTAAAAACTTCCCACCGCTATTAAAAATGTGAACGTAGACAATAGCCGTGTGCATCTGAATTTCATCTACCTAAGAGCAAAATAACATTTACATACCGATAAATTACACACATTTTTATTTTCTCAGTGTCATTACATTATTGGTAGCAGGTAGGTCAGCTTATTATAAAGTGGTCGCATTAGATTGTTTACTAATTAATAAAAAGTTTTTCAGTAGTTCTGAGTTTTATTTTGTAAGAAACAGTTTCCTTTCCTCACCCCAAACCAGGGTGTAAGAGTACCGTTGAAATTTTCCTTTCTCAGCAAACATACTGTTGTAGCCACTTAAATGGCCAGTGAAAACCTTGGAAGCTTTATCTCATTATGAATAGTTTCTTTCTTTTTAAAATGACGTACAGTGGCAGGTCTACACATTACAGCGTGGTTTTGGCTGAGAGAGAAACATTTTGGTAATCACTGACTCGAGGCAACCATTCAAAAGCTCTCGTACTTAATATTTTTAAGCTAACATCAGTTCTGACTTGGACTGGCTTACGCTGTAACTTTCGTCAATTGCAGGTGAATGGACAAGAGGTACGTACTTTTCGCGTCGTTGGAAAGTGCGGTGCTCTGTATGCTCAAAGACTCAACAAAGATGAGGAGTGATAAATGGCTGCAAACGGGACTGCAGCGGAGCGCAGTTTAATATCACCCCGTCATCGTTCACAGTAGATGCTTGATATTAATACGAAAGGTTAAATAACTGCTATAGCTCCTGGGAGCTCCCGTAAATCTCAGCTGTGTGTATTTTATTTTATTTATTTCATTTTCTACATTTAGTTGTTGCAGGACCAGCAACCTCTTTTATATGTGTATATTTTCGTAAATGTTTATTGAAAAGCTGTCGCAGTTGCAGTACATATGTTTGGCGACTAGTTTCGAAGTAAGTGGTTCAATCTGAAGCATGACCTACTGAGAATGCAACGAAAGCGCCTGATCTTAATAACCGACATCAAAATGCCAAAAGGTGGTTTACAAAGTAATCGTAGATGACTATCAGATTTAACATGTGCCTATTTAGCAAGTCAGAATGAAACCGATTGATACTGACTTGCTAAATAGGTACTAGTTGAATCCGACAGTCAGCTACGATTAATTTTTAAAGCGTGTATAGCCATTTTGATATTCGTTATTAAGATCAGGCACTTTTAGTGCAGCCTCCATGGTTGAGATTGAACCAGTTCGTTTGAAATAGTCGCCAAGCATGTATACTGTTGATAAATACTTCCCGACTTTAAAAAATGGTAGCACCCATAATGAAAGCCTCTTTTCAACACTGTTTCGCTACAATGACTTTTGTACTACATTTTGTGACTATTGTAGTTGTCGGAAAGCTGTGTTAGTGAACAACGGAATTTTGTTGGCAACAAATCTAATTGGTTATTCTGTGCGCTCGAAAGAGACACGGGCCAACTTGTAAAACTGTTGGGAGCTGTGAATGGTAGTGAACACGATTGAAATACTTCAGAGTTCAGTCATACTTCTTAGCCTGCAGCTCGACTGTACAAGATATTGACCTTTTCTGTGCGAGTGTGATAACTAACATTACGCTTCCCATTACGTAAAAAAAGACTGGCCACTCCTCATAGACTTCTTCCCTGAAAACTGCGGTGTCGCCAGCGATGAATAAGACGAACATTTCCAAGTGATACCCACAATGTAAAAACGATATCGGAGCCATGGGAGCAATTTTATGCTTACTGATTATTGTTGAACGATCGCTAGAAATGTTCCAGATCTACAGTACAAGAAAAATACAAAACCGCACGTTTGTAATATCTAGATAAGTTGTTTTTATCACTTCCACTTATTTCTCACGAAAACTAGATAAATGAGACCCATTACAATCACCTTAAACCAATTCAGGATTTTTATTGTAATTTGCGTATTCAGTTCCCTCGATTTCATATGCAAATTAACTTTGTTTCCAAAGCATGAAAAAAGTTAAATTTTGTTGTCCCGTGTTATTATTGTTATTATTATTATTAATTATTATTACTGTATTATTACTATTATTAATTCTTTTTCCAAACAGGTAGGAGCCGGCACTTCCAATGCAGCAGGCATGTACCATTGTTAACAAATTGACGATGTTTACATGCCGAACACTTGCAGTATGAGAATATCAGTGCCTTTACCACTGCACATGGACATGAACAGAAAAAGTAGACCAGGTCTAACTTGGAACATGTGCCATGTTGCACAGTGTGATCGACGCATACTAATTAATGGAAGTGTCTACTGGTAAGCTGGAGTTGTCTTTCAACTAATTGCTCTGTCAGATGTGATTTTTCTTTTTCCAGAACTAAGCAATCGCAATGCTATCTACTGCAGAATACGAACAAATTTTCGCTCTAACCGACTATGTTGCATTCGCTTTTTCTCACTTTACATTGCAATAACGTGATCTTTTACGTGTAAATTGTCTGCACTTTACCGCACAGGTACAAGTAGTAGTAGGAATGGCGTTGCGGCACCTCCCCGGGTATTTTTTTGAACTCAGTGTAACAAGTCGCCATCGATGGTTGAAAATAATACACGTTTATTAAAGCTGGGATCACTCGCGTAGCTAACATGACGCACCACCTTGAGCCCTCCTGTAATAGCACCATAAGCTACCATTCACAAAGGATGCAACAAATTTTGTATAGTTTCACAGCTTTCAGTATGGTTTCAGTTGAAATAATATGGGTGGATATTAATGTTATGTTATTACAGCTGTGATCAAGAGTTAAATACAAGTAAGAGTAAATCGAAATGTTGTAGCCAAAAATAGATTTCATGAAGGGACAAATCAGAAGCCACAAACACATTTATAAAAGAAATAACAGTCAAAGATGAAAATGCTGTTTGCTATGGGAAACTTTCCAACAGCTGCCAAGTAAATATCACTTGAACTCACACTACTCTTCCAAGATGTTAGAATGTTATTGGTTTCCTGAATAACTAACATGTAGTTTAATACATGCCACATTACACACGGTTACTATTTCCCCAATTATAATCCAGAATGTATGCAGTGCTTGCACTCACAAATCATAACTCGCATCATTGGTTACATATTATTTATTTAATTCCATTTCACACTGGCCGTCATGGCATTGTCACGTCATGGCGCAACATGTCAAGGTGTATTGACACTGTCCGTCATGTCATAGCATGTCTAGTCAATTCAAGTCACATGATATCAACTCACATAACTGTCATCAACTGTTTTTTTTCTGGGGGAGGGGGTGAATTGCAATCTTTGCAATGATATTTAAATGTTTTTGTTGCAAAAAGTGCACATACACAACACAGAAGCTCATATACGTGGAAGTTGGAACCCACATTTGTACGAAAATGACAAACGTTCATCACATTTTAATTGCTGATCAACATACATACCTAATAATTTTGTGCTAGCTACAGGTGGTATGGTCTTATATTGTACTTTAAAGCTTATTGCATTAGGTTTTTTACTTATATAGAAGTACTTGTTATCAGTCTCTTTTATATTAGGAGTGACCATCTGGGACTGATATAAGTGGCTTGTTAGCTTTTACTTCTAACATTTCTGGTGTCCTTCTTTCAATTTTTATATTGCTGTTGTCAGCAAGTAACACTCTTCATCTCCTGTGACCTGCGATGGGAAGCCATTAATGTATGTGGTAGTTGGAAAAGTTCATTGAATGGAATAGAAATAAATCACTCACGTCAAGGAAACTTTTTTATGTTTCAATGTTGTCTTCTGTATACTAACACATTTGCCCCAGTGATGTTCCAATGCCTTTCTTGTGTCAGCTACCATGGGAGTCAGCACAGACACCAACAAGGAAGGATAGAGGTTGTGATGGTTGCTGGCAGGAGTGCAAAATCGTCTGTACAAAACACTTGAAGATTCCTGTAACAATTTATTTCTACAAAGAAGAGAACCATAATTTAACTTGTAGTCTGCAATCACACTGAGCTGACCAGTGATGGGCTGCATGTTAAATCAGTGTTGACAGGGGGTGCGGATTCTGACTTCCTGAGGGTGTGGCATTGGCACTCTTTCCATTAACATGTGGGTCACAGCCATCTTGATGTCATTTCATGGTACTGCTCTGCTCCGTGTTCAGACAATGCTTTTGGACTGCACTTTCCCCCTCCAAAATGCTGCACAATTGTTGTGTAGGGAGCCATCGTACAGAAACAGGTGATGGGAGAGGGTAAGGAAGCTGTATGGCAGGGGAAGCCACAATTGGTACCAACACAAAGCCCCTGGTCAAATCTCCAACATTTTTTCAGTGCTCTGAGAGAATGTGAGTTGGAAAACCCTGCAAAGGTGTCCATTCAATGAAGAAAAACAGAGATAGCAGTGATGACGACAGTGTCCGGTCCGTGGTGAGCACTGGCATGAGTGCTTGGAAGGTGAGCTGATGCAGTGTTGAGGACAATGGGATCCAGCTCCATTGGTTATGCAGGCAGTGCTGAAGAGGCATCCAGTTGCACCCATACCAGCCACAGGATACTGATAAGATGTGAATCTGGGTACAGAAAATATGTGGAACATTCTCACAAGTGACAAGCATGAATCTTGTTCTGATGGTGGCACAGCAACCCATCAGGTCCTCAAGTTAAATATATGCAAGCACACAAATTTCAAAGAATTGTTCCCCCCTTCTAGCACCTGGTGCAACCAAAAACTCTGACAAGAGTGGAAGCAGTAGGCACAAAGCAATATTTCTAGAGCACAGGACATGTCATGCACTACAGTGAGTGCACCAACTGGAGCGGTGTGCGGTGGCACTGGCACTGTAGAAGCCCCTCCAGTGATGGGCCAGCAAAGTCAGTATGCTCTCATTGCCATGGTGATTGAGACTTTGGCCAAGCTAAAAACATTTGTGGTGGAACCAATAGAGTCTCAGCTTAAGTGCTACACTGTGACATGATATGCTCAGTGTGGGTATCCATGACCGTCCAAGAAAGTGCCAATGTGCATACAATTCCCCAATGTCCTTGGTGAAGCAATTGCAACACATCTTTTTAAATGCTTTAGAAATATGCACACACAATTGCCCAGAGTCATGTTGCAATAAAATTATGCTGTGCTGGATGGAGAGGCTATGCCTATGAGTAAAATATCGGCACACAAAGAAATGTGTATGTTTTTCACTGAACAAGGCCAAGCAGTAGGGATAAAATTCAGGTCAGGGTCTTCTTCTATGGTATGTGCATTTTTCTTATAGTTCAGGGCAAAAGTTTGTAGAAGTTCAGTACCCTGTGCATCAAATTCAGAGTAAGGACCAACAGGAAGGTGAGAAAGAGCATCAGCATTTGTATGCTTTGATGTGGGTGATACAGTATTTCATGCTGATTCAACAAGAAAGCAGCTTCTGATCTGTGCATGGTGGTACAGATGAAACAAAATCTGAAGTGGCTTTTGGTTGATCACTAGGCAAAACTTCACATTAATCAGATAATGGTGAAATGCCTTAGATAATAGTGAGCAGTTCCATCTTGATTTTGGTGTAGTTCCATTTAGTCTTGGTCAATAACGTGAAAGCAAAAGTAACCAGCCTGTCCTGTGAACAGAATCTGTATGAGAGCACAGCTCCCTTTTCCGAAACAACAGTCTTATTGGGATCAAAATGAACAAGGCACCTGTCACTCAACAAGGCAATTTTAAGTTTATGGAATGTGTCCTGACACTCTAAGGTCAAACAAAAGGCACATTCTTCTGGCACAAATGTTGCAGTGGAGCCACAACCTGTCTATACAGTAGGTACAATATGTCAACTTCCCACAAACTGACAGCAATTCTGTCTTGTTCTATGAGGTCCTGGATGGCCAACAAATATGATTGAAGGGAATGAACACCTTGGCTATTAAAAAGGTGGCCTAAGTACTGAAATTCAGTCTGGAAAAAGGCACAGTTGTCCTGGTGACACTTCTAACATGCAGCTGAAAGTACTTGAAAGAGCATATGAAGGTTACTGATATGTTCCTGCAGTGAACATTCTGGAACCACAGTGGCATCCACGTAATTTGAACAATACTGAACTTTTGTAGTAAGCTATTCCAAGTGGTGTTGGAATATGCCAAGTGTGGAAGCACTGCCAAAGGGTATGCACAAAAATTGGAACAACACTAAATGTGTGTTGATTACAACATCTTTCTGAGACCCACAATTACCAGAATTTATAAATACACATTGTGTAAGTCAGTTTTAGAAAAATGGTGATTGGCACAAAGCCTGTGCATCAATTCCTCAGGGTAAGGCAACAGATAAGTATCAATTATTGATTGTGGATTCACTGTGAATTTAAAGTCAACACCAAGACGAAGTCTTCCAGAAGGCTTTGGTAAGACTGCTCACGGAAAAGCCTATTCACTGACCTGGAGAGGAGCAATAACACCACTGTCTTGCCATTCTTTAAGTTCACTTGGAATATTTTCTCTAAGTGCATAATGGATGGGATGCACCAAGAACATTTGGGTTGCACATTGTCTTTCATTTGTAACGTGCACCACAAAATTATTTTTTCTGCCACATCCAGAAAATAAATCAGGAAGCCTCTCTGTCAGTTGAGTAATGCTGTCTTTTGGGCTGAAAGCAGAAACTGAAAGTACATTGTCCTGAATACAAGGACTAAACAGATCAAATAAATCTCACTCAGCAGTATCTTCACAGTCTTGCTAACGCAAAATTGTAAATGTCACTGTTCTGGTGTGAAACTGTTATACGCAGTAAGTTGCATGCAAGATTTTGTCAACTGTTGCAGGCCCAACTCTTCATTAGTGGCTCGATTATGCAATGTAACGGAAGTGCCAGTGTCTAATTGAAGTTGCTTACAGCATCCAGCACTGACAAAATTTACAGAGAGTTTATTTGACTGTCACTGCACAGCACTCATGTGGGGTGAAGGAACATCCTGAGTTTGATTGTTACCAGTACTGGTAGCTGGTTTAGATAAATCTCCATTCATTGAGTGAGCTTACAAGAGTGAATGTGGGTGGAATTCTTTTTCTGTTGCAAGCACACAAACTGTATGTGACCTGTCTTTCCACAAGCAAAGCACGTCATATTCTATGAAGGGTAATGTTGTCTTTTGTGTGTGGAAGGCAGCGGGGACATGATTTCACAGCAGACACACTCGTTGAAATTGCTTTACTCTGGCCACAGCAAGGTAGCCTATTTGTGTGTGGTGGTCAGTTGCAAGGCCATAATTGTTTTACAATTTGCATCACACTGCAAATTCGAGCTACCTCAATGTTTTGCATGGCATATCATGAGCCTTGATGTTCAATAATTTGTTTCAATTTAGAATCAAAATGTTTGAGAATTTGTTAATGAATGCTATTGTCTGGCACATTGTGTGTACTTGCATCACAGATAGTACTGTCCACAGCTACAATGAAAAGGACACTCTTGTGTCAAACCCTGAGGTTCAGTGATCCGCTCACAATATGGCCATTCTAGCTTTTTCCCCAAGAAAAAGAACTCACAATGAACTGCAATAAAGTGTACCTGATTTTCATGATACTTAGTGATGGAGGAAACAATCTTCAAAATCTAGCAATTCCAGCATACTAGTTGGGAATGACTTCTGGGTGAGGTGGTAAACTCCTGTGCCAGCTGTTGACAAGAAATAATGAAGTACCTCACATTTGATGTTAGGCGCAATGAGCAATGAATTGAACATAGTACTCATACCATTCCCGTTGTTTCTCATCAAAAGGCAGTAATGATGGAATGCATGGGGGTTGTAATGTGGTGCTGGACTAGAGGGCATTTTAAAGAGAGGAGCACCACAAAAAATTATAAGTAGAAGCCAGGCAAAAGAAAGAACAATTAGTTGCAATGAGCTTCTCAAAGAAAAGGGAGACATATTAGTCCAACTGTGCGACAGAGTGAAGTACAACGAAGTTAGGTGACAGAAATCCAAAATCATCTACAAAACACCTGAAGATTAATATAACACTTTATTTCAACAAAAAAGAGAACTATTACTTAACTTGTTGTGCCTCCTATGTGCAAGTAAACTGACAATCTATTACTAATCACAGAATGCAGGCAAAGTATTGTCTTTCCAATACTCAGTACTGATGTTCTTGAAGTCTGTAACCAAACTGGGCTGACCAACCATAGGTCATTGGTGAAATCAGCATTGACAGGAGGGGACAAACTATTGAGTTTCTGGAGGTGTGGCATATGAGACAGTACCTACTTGATTCTGTTTTCGGCACTGTGCTGATCTATGTGTGATTAGTGCTTTAGGACTGCACAGCCTTGTTCTCATCTCAAAAATTAGATCCCTTATGCCTGCAAAAACTTTGGCTGTCAGTTCTTTTTATGTAGACAGTCTCTGTCCACCATGTAAAATATTGAGCTTAAGGAAGAAATTGAAGTCTGATGGAGCCAAATAAGGCAATAATTCGTATCTTAGTTCATAGGATTTTTTCATGGCAGCAACATTGGTATGAGTATGTACACACTGTCTTGATGAATGATGACTTTCATTCTAGCCAAACCTGACCTGTATTCACATATTTTTAGCTGTAATTGGACCAGAAAGTTGGCATGGTATTATCCTGTAATGTTATGTCCACAGTAAAGGTAATCTATCAGCAGACGTCCTTCTGCATCTAAAAAGGTAACGCCATTACTTTCCTGTTGACTGAATTGCATTTCATTTCTTCAGTAGTGATGAATCATTATGTCTACAGTTCTTTGACTGTTGTTTTGTCTCTGAGTTGTAGTAGTATACCCACTATTCATCTGTGATCACAAACTTGGCACAAAATTCCTGTTGGTTGCTCTGAATAGAGGCCAAACATTGATCAGTCATTTCCATAACAATGCATTTATGATCTTCCACTAAAGAGTCATGACACCTGTCTAGCAGACAGTTTCCTCATGTTTAATTCTACTGTTAAAATGTGATATGCGCCTAATCACATGACATCACTATATTTTCGGCACTTCCTTGCACTTTCAGTTGGCATTCCTTCCTGATAATTTTGTGCTGTTTTGCAGTTATTTCTGGGTGTATCTTGATGGATTGTTTCATGGTGTTAGCAGAGGCACTTGCCTTAGATGTCTGCTGCCCTAGCCCATTAATGCCATAATTTGTCACACTGTCCTCATGGAAACATCTGTCGTATATCCCACATTGATTTGCGCAGCTATTTCAAGCAGTGTTCCTTGTCTGTTAACAGTAGCAACTTTACATAAATGCCACAGCTCTCCATCATTAAATGAAGGCCACTAGCCACTGCCTCACCTGTGATGAGAGGTAATGCCTGACATTTCATATTCTTGGAACACTATTCATACTGTGGATTGTGAAATACTGAATTCCCTAATGATTTCCTAAATGGAATGTCCCATGTGTGTAGCTCCAACTACTATTCTGGATTCAGAGTCTGTTAATTCCCATTGTGCAAACTTAATCACATTATAAATCTTTTCACATGAATTACTTGAGTACAAATTACAACTCCACCAATGAAATTTACTTTTATATCTGGTGCACACGATACTCCTATCATGTGCATATGTGCTATCCAATTGCTTTTCTTACCTCAGTTCCTGTTGAAATATCTGAAGTTCTATAACACGTATGTAACCCACCACTTCCATTATAGAGTTTTGGAGTATATGCCTATGAGTCAGTTCAGATGTTGGGTGACCAGAGGCATACACTTCAAGGTTTGAAAATTATTCCAGATAATGAAAGTGGATACAATGAAATAAATATACTGACAGCATTTACCCTTGGGATATGATCTTCAGTATGATAAACTGTTGACAACTACAGCTGTAGAGTGTTTTCACATACTAGCTCACTTAACAACTGTGAACAAGTTCTCAGTAAACTGAAAGTATGTCTACTACATAAACACAAGCTTAATGAAGTTATTTTGTCTACTCATACAAGACAACTGGACAGGAAATCCTGGAAGAGTAAGGTCCATCTGTAACCTGACAATTGAGCAGTGCTCACAGTCAAGAAAATCACTTTTCCCAGAAGAGCTCTTTGGCTGCCTTACAGAACGACTAAGTTTCCTCTCTGGCAGTGTAGAACAGTATGCAGATATTTATGTATATTACGTCTATGTGCATTTCTTGTGTTAGTGTTACTAGTGTTTCATGTAGTGTTACTGCTTTTAGGGTACAATAAACAGCCCCAGTATATGTCTTGTGTGTTGTGTCATCAGTGGCTGATAAGGCCCACTGTGGAGGATGAGCATAATTTCATGGACCATCCTGCAGTTTCTTCTTTTGATGTAGTGGGGTAATCGAATGGGGAATAACCTGCTCCACATTCAGTTTGCAAATTTTTGTAGGAAGGAAGTCCCTGAACACAATCTGACAACCTAACTTCCCTCATGCTTCTACTCCAGATATTCCGCTTTCAGCCTGTTACACCCACTGAATACAATTCATCCATTAATAGGGCTCTATGGCACTTAGATGTGGTACACACGTTTAATATGTGTTTTCAACCCACACCATTAAAATTACACATTAATTGTAGGCTGCCAAATCAATATTTTTGACAGCATGCAGTTTTTCCATACTTTCCAATGCAAGAACTACTGGGCCTAGAGAAAAAAGTTAATAAGTACTTTTCTGTAGGAAATTTAATGTAGATTGATTTTTCACTGGGAAACGTTTTCCATAGGCCCCATATTTTTTTATTTATTTGGGAAAAACATACGAAAGAAAACTTTTAACATCTCCCCTCCCCCCCCCCCCCCCCCCCCCTCTTAAACCACGCAGCTCAGCATTTTTAGTATGTTTGTGCCACTATCTTGTAACACTGTACAAAAATTTGTGACTGCATCTTTTCTTTTCTCTAAGCAACCTTTTTTTGTCTGTTTACCAGCCTAAGAAAGTCATCTGCACCATGGATCTCTACCCAGAGCACTGACACGTCATGTGATTACCCATAAAGGGTGACCTATTATTATGTCGAAACATCATTGTCCTAGCACTGATATGTGGTGATTGGTGATGACTCTGAAGTTTTCAAACTATCATCATAAATGAGAAACAGTGCTGCACCTAACACATCCCCTTGAGGTGATCCAATGTTCAGTTGTACTGTATCTGAAAGATATTTCACCATGTAGTGACTGCAGCTGACAGTAACACAGTTCAGCCTCCTATAGTACTGCTACCTAATGGCCAAATTGTAAACATACAGCACTGACCCGAACATGGCACTGGTTAGTCAAGCAGCAAGCTGAAAGCATTGCCCAGTGTGCAACAGTGCTAGTATGAGGATGCACCATTCCACATCACAATATAATACTTGATGCCAAGTGGTAGAGGCTGAGAGTTTTGAGTCCAATTTATATCAACAATATTTTCATCCAACTGTACAACCAATTTAAGTGTATGATTCAGAAGTTTCAGATGTGATCCCATTGCTGTAACTTCACTTTACCTGTGTATAATGCTTAATCATAGAGACACAAGGCAGAATGCACTGGTTTTTTATGTGTCTTGTGATGGTGTCATAATTTTAGTGGCCACTTGTGTGATGGGGCCTGTTGTGGCTTCAGTGGTAGAATAAATACTGGTCACTTTAACAATGGGATGTGTTAATTAGGGTGTCACTTATTTTCCAAATTCAGTATTTTTCAGTATTCGCCATCCAGTGTTGTTTGAATGATTCTAAAAACATGTCTGTACAAAATTCTGTTGCAGTCAAACATTAGAAAAGTTCTAGATGAGCTGCTCCATGTGCTTTTGCCGATCTGGCTGCCTCGGCAGGCATGTACCAGCCTTGCAACTGAGCAGACACCCTGCAGTGACACAGTAGCTGTGGCCCTAAGTGCATCCTCGTGTTCTCATGCAGCTCAAGTTGCCACTACTAACCCAAGCAACGCTGCCTGTGACATGATAACTACACCACCTTTCTGCACAGTGGGTTACAGTACTTCAGTAGCCACCTGCTCAGCCAGTAATTCCAGCTGCTTATGGCCCAGACTGAAACCCTCACAGCACAAGTGTCTGCAGGTTATGCATAGCCAGCTGCTGTTCCCACAACACCTCATCCTCACCAGCACACTCATGAATGTTGTCCTTCCACAGGCCACCCCACTATGTGCTGGAATCACTCCAACTTTGGCAAGCAAACTTCCCAATCTCATCCACTGTGCAACTACAAAAATGCCAGCCGCATCTTCAAATGAGGAGAAACAGTTGTCACACTGCCTCAAAGTGCTTTTTCATCTTGGACAGAAAATCTGACCCTTGTTTTCTTATATACATATGGTCTGACTTGCATGACTCCCCCCCCCCCCCCCCCCCCCCCCACATTGCACTCATTGGGTGTTGGCCAACACTATTTTAGCAGCCAGCTCCCAACAACTTGTCTTTCACCAGTTGTGGTGCCTATTCTTTCCAGTTTGATCTAGGATTGCAATGTACCTTCAGCTGTCATAGAAACAGTCATTGGTGCTGATTTCTTAACAAATTTTCGGCTGCTCCCTAGCATTCCTGCCTCCATCTCCCTAACAAGGACCAAAGTGGAATAACGGTGGGTTCTGTAGCACTCTGTAAAACTTTGTGCTGATGCTAATGCATACTGCAGTAGCAGGATCTTCTTGACCATTATCCAGCTATCGCACTCCCACCTGGAGCACCAAGAGAAGTATGACACAGCATAATGCATCACTTACACATCACACCTGGCCCTCCAGTTTTCAGCAGACCATGACACTTCACACAGGAGCAACTTGTTGCTGCTAAAGCCAAATTCGAGATTATGCATTGGAATGGCCTCATTTGTCATATGAACAGAACCTGTTGTTGTTGTTGTTGTGGTCTTCAGTCCCGAGACTGGTTTGATGCAGCTCTCCATGCTACTCTATCCTGTGCAAGCTTCTTCATATCCCAGTACCTACTGCAACCTACATCCTTCTGAATCTACTTAGTGTAGATTGTAGAGACAGCATAAGAAGGTCCCTGACAGCTCTGTTGCCAGCTTTCACCTGTGAAGCACTAACAGCTGCAGGTGACAACAGCAGTCATCTACTGAGGTGTTGCCACAGAGATGTTTACAAAATGGCATTATGATAATGGTTGAGAGAGGCCAGTGATGGTACCATACCTAGCCCACTGCAACTGCCAGGGATCAACTTACAGCAACTCAACTGTATTCCTCTCTTCTCCACCTCACACTGAGAAAGGGTATTTCTTGACAAATTTGGGGCAAATATTGCACTCCTAATGTATGCACCAACCCAGACATGTATGCTGTTCAACAGCTTTGCTACTTCAACCATTGCCCTAAGCTGCACTTCAGTATTCTTCACTGAATTAACTCATTCATCCAGGTACCAGTCACCATAGGAAACAGTCCAAAGACAGCCTTCAACACACCCTTTGGCCTGTTTGAATCATATTGAACATCATTTTACCTCCAAAATTCTGCATAAATGTAGCACAAATTCATTGATGTATGCTTCATGACTTTTTACTTTCCCTACCTTAACTCTTACTGGCAATTTCTTCTTCACTGTAGCAACACTGAACTGTTGACTTCTGAGAAGGTTATGTATTCTCAAATAGTGTCTTACCTTCACAACAAAGTCATCACCAAATGATAGTTTGGGATTCAGAAGTGTTGTTCTACTGAGAATGACATTTACATGTTCACTAGCCAAATTTTATAGCATTAAATAATAAAATAGTTCTGAAATTACAATTAAATCAATACCATTAGCTGCTGATGGGCAGGTGCAGGTGAAAGTGTGTGCCAAAACCGGGACTCGAATCCGGAATCTCCTGTTTACATGGCAGGCGCACTATCCCTCTGAGCCACCGAGGGCGCAGAGGATAGTGTAACTGCAGGGATTTATTGCCGGCACATCCACTGTGAGACCCACATTTTCAACTTATAGTCCACACACTACATTCATAGTGCCCCTGACATTATATCCATTACTTGCGGCAGAACAGATGCCGTCTTCATATAAGAGTTCTGGTTGATATTATCTGTTTTCTGTGACCTATCTGTGGAATTTACTGTGTGAATCACGGTATTTTCTGATACAAACTGACATTTTATGGTATTGATGATACATGTAGGCAGCATAGTCCAGGGCCATAATTCTGACAGGGGAAAATCAAATATTTCTTTTAAGTCGAAACAATATGGCAGCAAATATACAAGCAAATAACAGTTGTACTGCAGGTTGCATACACCCTGGAGCAAATGGATAAAAGCCAGGAATTTTTTTGACTTCTGGGAGTTTTCATTTGATTAGTTTTCAGTTAAATTCTTGTAATTTTGATTGGCAGTAATAGGTATCTCTAACAAAGATTTTTACTTTAGGCCACTGCTACAGAACAATATTTCAGCAACTATAAAAAATAAAAAAAAGGCCAGTGCACACACAAGTTTCCTTTCAAAATGTCTTTCTCATGGCCCTTGTTTCAATCAGTGTGATGTTACAACTGCTTAACTTTGTAACAGGTTGTGGGAAAATATAATGAATGGTGGATGGAGATGTATTACTTTCAAAATATATTTCTTTTTATACAAGATGAATTATGTTGTGTGTGAGAACATGCAACGCATTTCTTAAATCACAGAGCATTAGACACTCATTCACAAATTAACAGTGAAGACCAGACATTTATGCTGTGATGTAGGATTTTACTGCCATATTTGTGGTTTGGTATATCTTAAAGCGTAAATCAAGTTGAAAAACATCAAGTTTTAAGGTTAGTTTTTCCTATTTATTTTAGTTCTTTCATAGATTGTAAATTATGCAATAACACTGGCAAGAAGTTTAATTGTCCTAAAAAGGAAAGTGGGAGAAGTGAGTTCTTGAGCAATTACATACATAACTGGCTTTTCTATACAAAAGTCAAAACGCTCAGTGGAAAATGTATTCAAGCAGGTAACCCATGAAACATTTGACACCCAGCAATGAAATTTATAGTAAGGCTTGTCAGCAATATTCAGTCACACAATTTAAGCTGTGTTCTTAGGATGCTGCATAATCATAAGATCATAAAAGAAAAACAGCAAAAAAATTTTGAGGACTAATATTATATGTCAAAGCTTAGCTTTTCTTGCAGCTATGTTGCATGTTTATTAGTTTAAATAATCAACTTTTCCTATTTGTGTGTCTGCACTACTTAACAGTAATGTCACTATTGGGGGAGTACATCACGTGCCCTGTGCTCTGAATATCTGCTGTCAGAGGCTTGCAAGATCATGTGACATGAACTATGACTGTCTCACAAAAGCACATCCCAAACTTGATTTCAGCATTTCAGTAGTTACCACGCTGTATTTGCAGGAGTTCCATTACACTTCCATAATGCAAACGTATACACTGTAAATGCTGCTGTGCATTAAAGATCTTTCCAAAATGCATTGTTTTTTTTGCTGGGTTTCATTTTCCAAAGTGCCGGGAAATACTTAGCCACTGTATAACACATTAACCATTCAAAGAAATGACAAGATTTACAGCTCTGAGCCAATGTATATTGTCATACCAAAAATTGTACTTTTACCAGAGTTAAAGTGTATTTTCACCTTGGAAATTGTGTTTTTTTAACTGGGAGATGTGAAAAAATCGTGGAATTTTTTTTCTTGTCCATGTACTTCCTGTAATGTAATCAATCACATCACACATACAGAAACTGAAAAAAATGGTTAAAAAATTTCTTAAAAGTATGATTGGGTGGTTTTCTGTAAATTGTCTCACCCTTCATTTTAAAAAGACATGACATATTCAGTTCTGCACATCTAGATGTACTACACCAGTGATAAGTGTGATATACCGCAAGGAAATAATAAATAGGTGTCCATAATGATGAGAATTTAAACTGGAAAAAGCACATTTTGGAATTCCTCAAACTACTTAGTTCAGCCATTTTTACACCTAGAATCATAGCAAATTTTGTGGCGAGACTAATCAGTAATGTGACACATTTTCCGTATTTTTGTTCAATAATATCATATAACATTCCGTGGTAACTCATGTTTAAGGAAAAAAGTCTTCTTTGCTCAGAAATATGCTGTAAGAATAATATGTGCTGCTCAGCCACAAACATCTTGTAAACTGTTTAAAGAGTTGGGCATTCTGACTACTGCTTCACAGTATATGAGTTTCTTCTCTCATGAAGTTTGTTGTAAGTAATTCAATACAGTTCAAAAGGAACATTGATATACATAATTACAATACTTGAATGAAAAAGACATTTATTACGTTATGTTATCTTTAGCACAAAAAGAGACACATAGTGCTGCAACAAAAATTTTTAATTACTTGCCCAGTAATATAAAATGTCTGACAGTAAAACTAAATTTGAAAACAAACTTAATAAGTTTCTCCTTCACATCTGCTTCTATACAATAGGAGAAATTCGTTTTCTCAATGTGTGAAAGGTAGTGGATAGAAATTAAAAATACTAACTAAAACCTGTATTTAAAAAAAAAAAAAAAAAAAAAAAACTTTATAAATGTTCAGCATGTAATGTAAACTTTCTCATTCCACATCATTGCAAATTCTCAAGCAAAATGATCCCAGCAACACAAAAGTAACTAACTAACTAAATCAAGCAATGAAACATTTAGGATGAAATAATGAGAGTATTATGAAACGATAGTTTGCTACTCAGTATATTGTGTAGATGTTGAGCCACAGACAGGCACAGCAAAAAGACTACTGAACATGTAAGCTTTCAGTCAGAAACCCTTCTTCTGAAATAGACATTATACAAACTCATACAAATATAGTTCACACACACTTGACCATTGTCTCTAGCTGTCGAGGCAAGAGAGAGTGGCCATGCGTTTGTGTTATGTTTGCCAGAATGTATGTGTGTGTGTGTGTGGAGGGGGGTGTTTTTGTGTTTGAGTGTTTTGTCTATTTCAAGGGAAGGCCTTCTGACCAAATTCTTAGATGTTTTCTTGTCTTTTTGTTGTCCCTGTCTGCGACATAACGTCTCTGCTATATAGTGAGTGCAGTCTATCCTTTTCATAATATGGTAACTAACTAATTGAATATCTCTCAGCAATGCTTCAATGACTAAACAGTTTTGAGGCTACCATTAATCCTTCCAAATGCATATTTGATGTCTTCCAGGTGACATTCATGGATCACCAGATTTACTTCCCTAGCTTAGCCTCCATTCAAGAGCTACTGACTGAAGCTCTTCCTGGTCTTTCCACTTATTGGATGGACAAATTAATACTGCCTTCACTGCTGCCAAGAACAGCCTTGTCCATACTGCACTTGTGGCTCATGCTGCACTTGATGACCAGTTGGCACTGGTGGTTGATGCAGGCGACTATTCCTTAGGTGCAGCTTTGCAACAACACCTCATGGCAGCCACTTGTTTTCTTTTCAAAGAAGCGTCCGCTTTGAAACCCCATTAGAGTGCTTATGATGAGAAGCTGCTTGTCATCAATGAGCCAATCTGCTACTTCTGCCCGTTACTGGAGGCCAGGAACTTAATTGCATTTCCATACCACAGGCGCATCATGTATACTTTGCAGCAGACAACAATCATTGCTCACCATGTCAGTTCCACCATCTGGGTTATATCTCTCAGTCCAGCATGTGAAAGGCAGTTTGAATCCTAGGTGTTCAACAAGCTTGCCAAATTCTTGGGCACTCAGCATCGCCATCCAGCCCACAATGATATGGTTAAGTGATGGCATCAAACTTTGATGGCAGCTCTAGTTTGCAACTACATAGCATGGACTACTGCACTCCAAGACCCACCTCAAGGCTTCAGTGGCTGGTCTGATGTATGGTCTGTGGTAAGCTTTACTCTCAGCATGGCATCCCAGCTTCCTTCATTATTTCACATTTGCTCACTGCCATGCATGTAATGGTCAGGGTTGAGGAGATCATGCCTTGTCTCCAATGTCTATACAGTCCTGATAAGACTTTTAGATGAGGTCATCATACTGTGAAAATTTCCATAAATGGGAACACTCAGGCAGAGTCACTGGCCAATGTCAAGCTGATATACACATTCCCATCTGGGTAATACAGAATTATTCGATTCCACCCCTCTGCTTTGACCGATGACGTCTTCAGTATGACGGAAATGGCTATTCTAAGCATCTCAAATATGGCGCTTATAATGTCACTACATACAGAAGGCAACAAACACGAAAATACATGTAAATAAGACAATAACATCTCTGTACAATCAAACTAACAGGATAGATGCTGGAAATTCTCGGCCTGGGGAGGGGGTTGGGGGGAGGGGGGGGGGGGGGGGGAGCGGTGGAGGAACAGCTAAATACAGGGTGTTACAAAAAGGTATGGCCAAACTTTCAGGAAACATTCCTCACACACAAAGAAAGACAATATGTTATGTGGACATGTGTCCGGAAACACTTACTTTCCATGTTAGAGCTCATTTTATTACTTCTCTTCAAATCACATTAATCAAGGAATGGAAACACACAGCAACAGAATGTACCAGCGTGACTTGAAACACTTTGTTACAGGAAATGTTCAAAATGCCCTCCGTTAGTGGGGAAACATGCATCCACCCTCCGTCGCTTGGAATCCCTGATGTGCTGATGCAGCCCTGGAGAATGGCGTATTGTATCACAGCCATCCACAATACGAGCACGAAGAGTCTCTACATTATGTACCGGGATTGCGTAGACAAGAGCATTCGAATGCCCCCATAAATAAACATCAAGAGGGTTGAGGTCAGGAGAGTGTGGAGGCCATGGAATTGGTCCGCCTCTACCAATCCATCGGTCACCGAATCTGTTGTTGGGAAGTGTATGAACAGTTCGACTGAAATGTGCAGGAGCTCCAACGTGCGTGAACCACATGTTGTGTCTTACTTGTAAAGACACATGTTCTAGCAGCACAGGTAGAGTATCCCGTATGAAATCATGATAACGTGCTCCATTGAGCGTAGGTGGAAGAAACTAAACTGAGCTCTAACATGGAAATTAAGCATTTCCTGACACATGTCCACATAACATCTTTTCTTTATTTGTGTCTGAGGAATGTTTCCTGAAAGTTTGGCTGTACCTTTCTGTAACACCCTGTATAATAGTAAACAAAAGACACACCATGATGGAAAAAAAAATCTACGGGATTCGCACGCTTCCCTTGATCTATATAGGTCAACCGCGGCTCACAATACCAATACGCCAACATCTACAGCAAAGACTGTGAAAAATGGAATCAGACATTTATGTTGACCACAACTGATGATACCAAAACACCAATTCCTTCATATAAAACTCCGAAAATTGGAATCGGTCATTTTCGTTGAGCTATATAGGTCAACCATAACTACTGATATGAAAAAATCAACACCTACACCTACAAAATACAAAAGAAAAACTAAAACATCTCCAAAATTCAAAAGTCAGACATCCCTATGTACATTAAAACACATTCAATAGCCAATAAATAGACAAAACATTACAACTTGAGAAATGTAGACCCGAAAAAAAAAAATTGCTTACCACCAACGTATTTCTGTGCTGCAAAGTAGGTCGACCATCCCAAACACACACACACACACACACACACACACACACACACACACACACACACACACAGATGGTGCCATCAAACACAACATGACGACTCTACAAACACAACCAACTCATAAACTTCGCGCTGTAATGATGTCACACACCACAACACCCTTACGTCATGGGTCAGAGCAGATGGATTGAATGGGATGCTGCTGTTGTCCCCCATTCTGAGCACACCTCTTTGCACTCCTCTCAGATGCCATTGCCACCACCTCCCCAGTTGGCACAACCACTGGTCCTATAAAACTCTGGGCATCAAGTGTGTTAACCAGGTCAATTTGCCTAAACATTCTGTTACTCCCCTGTTTGGGGTAGCAACTGCAACCAGCAACTTTGCAATTTGACCAGGCACAGTACTTTGATCTAGCCAAGTCATGCACTTATAGCAAAGGCCAAAAGGTAGCACTTGAAGTACAGTTAGTCAGGCTGTGAGCTTAAAGCATTGATGACATTGTAGCTGTGTCAGTAATCAAATGTCCCACCATACGTAGAAATATAATACAGGACGCAAACAACAGAGGCTGCAAGTTTGGTGTCTAGGTTATATCAACAGAATTTTTTTCCCACTGTGTGCCCAGTTTGAGGGGGTCCAGCACATTTATGGAGCAGAGGTTTCAGATGGATCCCTATTGCTGCAACTTCACTTGATCGACCTGCATACAATGTATACTCATACATGCACAAGACAGAATGTGACCATTAATTGTGTGTCCTCCAACGGTTTAGTGATTTCAGTGGTCACTTGTATGATGGAATGCATATTGATTACAATGGTCATCTAATTGATGGATTGTGTAGTGTAAAAGGTGGTTACTTATATGATGTGATATGCTGTGGTGTTAGTTGTCACACAAGTGACAGATCTTGTACTGAAACTAGTACTTGCTTGTGTGACAGGATGTGTCAGTGAGTGCAGTTCTCACCTGACTGATTGACTATTTTAAGCGTTTTTCACAGGATGTGTCGGTGAGTGCAGTTCTTACCTGAGTTATGGATTGTTTTAAGTGTTTTTCAGTGATTGCTCTTCCAACGAGCCCTTTACCGTGACTAAGTGGTCTCCCTGCAATGGGTGTTTTGTGACATTGTGATCATTTCTGTCAATAGTTTCGTGAATCAATACTGCTGTCATTAACTGTTTACTTAGTGAGCAATTATGTCTTTTATGTGTAAGAATGTGCCTATTGTACCTTTTATTTAAATTATCTCAGTATCATATATTTTCAGCCATCTGAAATTTCAGAGATCTGTACTGCTGCACCCTGTTTGCTAGGTAAGATCTAAACCAAACCATCCTTTCTACAGAAGATGATCTTTATTTAAATAATCCATAAGTCAGTTTTTCATAATATTTACTATTATTTTTGAAAATGAAGACAACTGGGTTGTAGTTCTCTAAATTTTCCTTATCACATTTTTTTGTGGACGGGAAGAACTTTTGCTTTCTTTAGGTAATCAGGAAAGCAACCTGATGGGAATGACTTATTTATGATACATTTTAGATATGCTTTTATGCTGCTAATACAGTCTCTTAGTAGACACACAGGAACATCATTTAGAAATGGGGACAATTTGTTCTTAAATTAATGCACAGTCTGGGTGATTTCCCCTCCCATTTCAGCAGCAGCAGCGTTATGTGAGGCTCATAGTTATTTGGTGCTGTATATTGTGGTTGGTAACTTTTCTTTCCATTTGGTTGCTACATTACTAAAGTAACTGTTGATAAAGGTATTCAGATCCTTAGGCTTATTTATTTAATCACCTTTATTTCTGATTTTTGTATTTGTCTGTTTTGGCTTTGTGCTACCAGTTTCTTGTTTTATTGTATTTGTTATTGCTTTGCTCTTATTGTTTAACGTCTGTATGACCTTACCAATTTGAAATCTGTTTTCATCTTGCAGCAGTTTCTTATATGTCCTTTTGTATTTCAGGAAAAACTGTAAGAAGACCCTCTCATTATCTTTGCTAGAGCTGAGGTATTTGAATGTTCTAAGCATTCTGTTATTCTTGTTACCCAGTTTTCTCTGGCAGATTCTCTACAGTATGTGCTATTTTAGGAAATTTCTCCTGAAATTTTAGTTAGAATATAATCACAAATTTGCTGAATTGTTCATTTACATGTGTTCCTGAATATACTTCTGACCATTTCTGGCTGGTGCAGTATATCTTTTTATATTTTGTCTGACATGTACACTTTTTGCTCCAGGTATGTCTACTGCCTTGGAGCAGACAAGGTGCCTATCATTTTATGCCTAGGCTCTGGGGACAAAGAAAAGAATTTACTCTCAATCATTAAACATCTTGTGATGTACACAAAAAAGTAGTTACTTCCTTTTTCATGTGATGCAAAACAAGTTATAATTATTCTAAATTATCTGATTTGTGCTCAATAGTAAAGTTTCTCACAATAGCAATAGGCAAGGGTATAACATTCTTGTATTTTCTCAAGAATAAAACTCAAGATGAGATCGTTATTTCAACTACCTCTGATTACTATTATCTTCACCCATGTTCACATGTAGATGAATTTGCAGATCAGAGGGATCATTGCAAAGTGGACCAACGACAAGAACCTACACTTTTTATGAAGCCCTGTTGGAGAAAATTTTCATTTAACTCCCTAAAACACAGTATTGCAGCTGTGGCCATTAGTCAATGACAGAGCTACGTGTTGCATTACATGTAAAACTCTGGTTTATGTAAGATTGGAATTTTTTTCAAATAAGGTAAGTAATTTGCAGCCAACATTTTATCTACCACATAATGTAGACTCATAATGTTTATAATGTTAGTAAATACACAGATGAATCTAAAAATCAAAATTATCAACATAATAAATAATAATAACAATGATTAAATATTCATCTTTTAAAATGCATTATAAAGGGGTTGTTTGTGTTGTTGCCTCGGATGATGATTACATGAAAATTTTGTCAGGATTTGTAAGTGGTGGGTCCTTGAAGTATGGCAATACACAAACACCGAGAAGCAATTTTAAACAATTTTATTAACAAAGGTGTATTATAAATCATGCAGACTATGTGTACCCATCATCACTGTGTCTGATATCCCAGCAGCGGCTAATTACAGTCATATCAAAAGGGTCCATGTTGAGCTAAGAAAATAGACATATTCGCGCCCGGGGCTGTGCTAGTTAATACGGGGTGCTGCGGATGGCGGGCAGTGGCATACTCCCTGCCTCACACTCCAGCCAGATGCCGTGTGTACTGACAAAGCAAATTGTCAGCATTCCAGATAGGATCACTGGCGAGTGCGTGTTACTTACTGTATGGCTGTGTACAACCTGTGGATCCTTACATCACTCTCCCCAGAGAAAAAATGCAACCATAGCTCGCTCAAGACAGCCTCCTGGGCATTATAAACTATTTCGGCATTTGTGGCATCAGAAGGCATTGCAACGTGTATTTCATTTGCAGACACAGTAACATTAGGTACAGAGAAGTGTGCCGTCAGGATGACAACTTCATACATGACAAATGCGGTTGACAAAAGACATATTAACAACAGTAATAGAAACACAACACAGACAATCAAGTTTGCATTAACATTACTGGATGAACCGAGGGACTTAATCTATTCCCAGCTTCTACAAAGTTTAACTCATTATTGGAAGAGATTACATTTTCATGGGTGTCCTTAATTAAATTATTGTCTTCAGTAAAACATGATAAGGAATGCTTTCCATGTGTTAATATGTATGAATCATTGTAATAAACAAATAACATTCACATTAGTGTCAAATGTCCAGTTGCATGAAATGTAGTTGGCAATACACTAGGCATATCAAATAGTTAACAAGATAAATCACAATTCATTCAAGATTAATACACTATTATTCAATTTGAGTGTAAAGGGTAGCTCAGGTGTATAATAATTTTTACATGTAAATGTGACATCAAGGGTGGAGCTAAATGAGAAAACTGTACCTTCAGAACATCGTTTAAGAAATGGATGATAAAGATACATTAAATTTCTAGGGCAATCATTTCTTGGAGTATGATTCATAAACAATTCTTTCTCACAGCTGTACACTCTACTATCTAAGAATGCTGTCGATTCAGGGAAATTAACTTATGACTATGTTTACACATATGCAGATCATTTTCATTTAGGGACACAAAATAGCTTTGATCCTTGCTTATCAGTAGATAATCATTCAGTATGGACCTTAAATGAGTACCTGTCTGTCTGAATTTCTCAGGGTAATTATAAATCTTATACATTTCAAAATTATGTTTTGATCTAGCAATGGGTGTAGAAAAAATAACAGTTAAGTCATCTTCAATCACTAAAGAGTGTGAGGTTGTTAACGTATTGTAAGCATATAAATTGTAAGAGTTAGCTGGGTAAATCATAGTACAGATTGCATCTGCCTTTGGCTCAATTGATAGTAGGATCTGTAAAAATTGTAGTGGATGTAGTAGTACACTGTTCAAACAATCATTTGAACTACTTTCTAAGGCTTTTCTTAAGTTAAGAGCATCAATTCTAGCATTTGATAAACTATCAGTAATCCTTAACAAAAGAATGTTTAGATCTAAGTGACTCTAAATGAATCTAATGAACATGGTTAATTAGTTCCAAATACTAGAGTTAACAATGCACGTAAAATAAATGAGTTTCTTGAGATAACCTGTGCAATAAAAGGTTTAGTTTCACTGTGTGCTTGTGCAATAGCTTCAATATTTCACATTCACATAAGCACATGGCTAAAATAAACTCTCCCACTGCACTCTCAGACACTACACACATCTACGCAAATTACAGGATTGCTCAGAATGTGGTGATGCCTTGGCCTTGAAGTCTGGATTGTAAGCTCGCTATTCTAGCTTCCTGGGTTTGAAAACAGCAGGTCGGCCTCTTGGTTGGTCCTCGTCATACTGCGATACTACAGGAAATCCACCCAGAAATGGCTTTACACAATTGACATGTATGACAATCAAACGAAAGGGCAGTTGGAGCTTAAGAGTGGCTGGTAACAACATCTCCAAGATAGGATATGGTCCTTTTCAAAACTTCTTAAACTTTTTGACTTGACTCTTCTTTAACACAATGTTGCTCAGATACACAAGATCTCAAACTTGATACTTAGGCACTGCTACTTGGTGGTCGTGTTCTCTTTCTTGCTGAAGAAAGCATTGATAATTTCACTGTTTTACTCCCCTCCATGCTTCCTTTAGCTTGCGTCCTAGATCCCTTATGTGTTCATTGCTGATTCCGATAGTTAATTGTGCAAAGTCCAAGGGTGAATGCATTCTTCTTCCATAGACTATCTCATATAGACTTGGCCAGTTAAGCTGTGCATTTTGGCATTGTAACTACTTACCAAGTATGATAAACAGACATTCCAATTGTCATGTTTGCTGCTCACATAATGGCCAATCATTTTAATAATTGTTCTGTAGACACTCTTGATTTTGCCATTTCCTTCAGGGTGTACTTGAGCAGTCCTTAACTGAGTTATTTGCATGAGCTTACAAGTCTGTTTAAGTAATTCACTCATAAAATTCGGTACTTGATCACTAATTAAATTTAATGACAATACAAACTTAAGAATCCATTCTTTTACAAAAACTAAAGCTATAGTGTCTGTGCTCTGATCAGGTATTTGTATCATGAGAAGGTATCTAGAGAAATGATCCAACATTGTCAATACGTATTTGTTTCCATCTTTAGTCTTAGGCAATAGTCCTATGACATCCAGTCCTACTCGTTCAAATCATTCTTTGGTTTCTGGCAGTTCTTGCAATAGTGCTCTACTTTTTCCTACATTACTCCATCTGTTACTGGAATCACATTGTGAAACAAACTCGAAAACGTCAACTTTGTGGCTTGGCCACCAAAACATTTGAGCTATTTTAGTGTTTGTTGCTTTTTTACCGCAATGTCCTGATAATAAAGAATTGTGTTGCTCTGTCATGATTTGCTCTTTCATGCTTTCTAGAATAACTAGGCAATTTCCTATGCTTTCTGGAATAACTAGGCAATTTCCTTTACTAGTGATTTTGTACAATAATCCATATATTTTGACATAATGTTGATCATTTTTCAATAATTTTCATTGTGGATTTTCTTCTTGAGCTGCCTTTAAATCTTCTTCTCGACTTATTGCATTAGCATTCACATGTTGTTCAACAGACCAGTGAATAAACTTAAATTGGTACTCACTCAGTCTTAACGTCCATCTTGTTAATCTGCAACTTGGATCCATTAAGCTCAATAACCATTTAAGTGTGGCATGATTTGTAATAACTGTAAATTCTCTTCCTGTTAAGAAACATCTGTTATGTGTTATACTAAAAACCAAGCACAAAGATCCTTTTTAATAGTAGGATAATTACAATCTGCTTTGTTTAATTGTTTGGAAGCAAATGAGATTGGACGTTTATGACCATCAACCTCTTGAGACAAGATTGCACCTATGGCAAAATTGGATGCATCTGTTGAAAGAATAAAAGGTTTACTGAAATCTGGATAGGCAAACACTGGGGCTGTAGTTAAAGCAGTTTTAAGTTCTTCCATTGCCTTTTTGCACTCTGTTCTCCATTTAAATGTGGCCCCTTTCTTCAGTAGCTGTTGCACTGGATGTGCTATATTCACATAACCGACTATAAATCATCTGTAGAAATTTGCCAATCCCAAGAATGATTGTAGTTCTTTCAAATTTTGTGGTTCAGGAAAATTCTTTGCATCTTCAATTTATTTTGGATCAGGTCGAATGCCTTCACTGGTTATAACATGACCAAGATAGTTAACTTTACTTTATGCAAAATGACATTTATCTATTGATAAAGACAGGTTTGTGCTTTTTATACACTCAGAAATAGCTTGTAGTCTCTCAATATGCTGTTTCATGTTTCCACAGAAAAATATTACATCATCAAGGTAAACAAGTGCTTGTATTGGGGTGAGTCCTTGTAAAACTGAATCCATCAGGCGTTGAAATGTAGCTGGAGTGTTACGAAGTCCAAACAGCATATGGAGGCAGTTGTATACTTCTGTTGCTGTTACAAATGAAGTTTTTGCTTGATCATTAGGATGCACTGTCAACTGGTAGTAACCACTTGTTAAATCACATACGGAAAAAATTCGACACCTGCCCAAGTAATCCAAGGTTTCCACTAAATTTGGTAAGGGGTAAATGTTGGGTATGGTAACAGCATTCAAAGATCTGTAATTAACTCAAAAACAAAACTGTGATTCTCCAGAAATTGATTTCTTCTTTACAATTACAACAGGCGAACACCACACTGGGTCTAAAGGATGTCTTGGTTTTTATAATTCCGGCTTCTAACTGTTCTTTAACCATGTCTTTTACCAACTCTCTTTGACTAAATGGTATTCGGTAAGGTTTCTGTGTGACTGAGGCTGCATTGCCTGTATGATTACGGTGCTGAACTAAATGGGTGACAGGTAAATTTGCGCGTTCTCAGAATAAATCTGCATTCTCCAGCACAACAGGTGCTAAAATCTTTTGTTCATCAGCTGTCAAATGTTCTATCTTCTTCCAAATCTTGCCCTTCAGTTCATTATTAGCTACATCTCGTCATTGTAATTTTGCGGTGCTGTTAGAAAAATCTGTTTTTATAACTGCAGCATTTGTTACCTCATCTGCAATCTGTATTACGTCACTGTTACTTACACTCGACCCTTCAGCCACTTTTGTTCCTTGTGGCAAAACAACATCCTCATTGCTCATATTCGGTATTGTAACCGGAACTTTTGCGACATTCTGTCTCACCATAGTAGCACCACCTACGCATTTAGCAACATAACAATGCATTGTATCTAGTAACTCACTTTTCTTGGCTCACTCAATTAATAACAAAGTTCCTTCCTTGCATCGGCGAGACTTAACTTCAACATTTATTGTCTTTCTTGCTCCCTTGGGAATTTGCTGAGGCTGATCAATTTGAACATAAACTCCGATGGTTTGAACTGATGCATTGTTTGGGCAGTCCACTCCTATGATATCAGTATTGCTGCTCCTTTGAGTTCGATCTGAAGAACAAATTCCTAGGCTGTAGTTGCTACGGCCTACTGTGATCATTCTTTGTGTGACAAATATCTCTGCCTCATTAGCGGGCAAGAAATCAAATCCAAGTACACCGTCATAACGCATTCAATTATTTGAAACTACTTGCACCCTTGCTGTGTATTTATCTCTATCTTTATTTTCACTTTCATCTTTGTGTGGGCCAAGAATTAATTCTACATCAACTTTTCCATAGTTACATGGCTTTCCTCCATTTGACCTTCACACTTTTAATAGTGGCTGTTGCAATTTATCCCATTTATCTTTTCAAGACCACATCAATTAGGTCTGTGCTCCAGTGTCAATAAGTAGTTTGACATTTCTCCCAAGGTATACAGCACCTATCACAAAGTCATTTTCGGTCTGATTTTCGCTGTAACTACCAGGAATCACTGATTATGGCAAGGGGCAGACAAAGTGGTGGCCTGTACGTCCATATACTCATTTAAAGATCTGGCAGATTGTCTGTTGTTTGCATTACCTTCATTCTTGTTGCAACAATCTCTCGAAACATGACCCTGCATCCCGCAATGATAGCAGATTTGAGTCCCTTCACAATCCTTATGCTTGTGACCCAGATTATTGCATCTGTAACAATGTACTGTTGTGTTGAAATCTCTGCATTCTTCTTTCTGCATCTCGTTTGGGCATCTTAGTGCTTCAACGAAAACAACAGCTGATTCTACTACTTCCTGAAACATTCTACATCCTGCGAATGTAACAGCTTTGCTTACATCCTCTCCATGCGACCCATGAGTGAATGTGTCCAAGGCTCCCTGGTTGGCTTCGAACAACTGAATGCGATCTTTATTTTCATCTTCTACTAACTCGTACATTTGACAATTGATATTTTGAATTATGTCAGCAAACTGCTCGATAGAGTCATCTGGTCACATTCGCATACTGCAAATCTGCTCTCTGTAAAATTTGATTGCGTTTTATGTTTAAATCTCTGAACAACAATCGTTCTAAAGTCATTGTAATCTTCTGTTTTTATGCAAGTAGGCTCCACGATAATGACATCTAGTGCTGCTCCCTGAATTCTTAATTTGGCAACCACTAGCTTATCGGAATCTGTCCCCAATCCTAACAGGGTGGCACCTTCAAGTTTACGAAAAAGCAGTTTCACATCATCTTCAGGTTTCCCACTAAACTCTGGTACTGATGGCAATAATGAAAAATTCTTTATTGTAGTTGTACCTGTACTGAATGAACTACCATTTACCAAGTCTTTTGGGATGTTACTCTCACCTATTTCTGCTTTTAACTGTTGAATCTCTTATTGCAGTTCATTAATAACAGTTGGTAGATATGACTGGGTAGCGACCTTTTGTCTAATTTAACACCAATGAGTCACTCAAATGTGAAATAAAAATCCATCACTGCCTTTTGTATTCTAGCCAGACTGGAGTAGGCCAACCTGAATTCCAGCTTTGGATGTCCCTGAGTAGTCAAAAGATATTCAGGCTGCTGGTGTTTGAAGTTCATGTTGTGCTTCAGAACTGTAGATTTTCAATAATAATCCCCATGCTGACACCACAACTGTAAGGGGGTTGTGTATTGTTGCCCCAGATGGTGATTAGATGAATATTTTGTCAGGATTTGTAAGCTGTGGGTCTTTGAGGTGCGGCGGCAATACGCAAACACCGAGAAGTAAGATTAAACAGTCTTATTAACAAGGGTAGATTATAAAACACACACACCCTGCATAACCATCATCACTGTGTCTGATATCCTAACAGCGGTTAATTACGGCCATATTCCAAGGGTCCATGTTGACTAAGAAAAGAAACATATTCGCGCCCGAGGACACGCCAGTTAATACTGTGGACTGCAGCCAGTAGTGTACTCGCTGCCTTGCATTCCAGCCAGACGCTGTGTGTACTGACCAAGCAAATTGTCAGCATTCCAGATAGGCTAGCTGGCGAGCGCATGTTACATATTGTACGGCTGTGTACAACCTGTAGACCTTTACAGCATCAACTAAATTCTAATGGGCCCCTTTAAAAAGGTTTTGAGGAGACATCACTTTGTACTGTGTTATCATATTCTGTTGCTAACCATTTATTGTATTTTTTGTTGTAAGTATTCAAAATTCTCTGGTTGGAGGTCAGGTGCAATCAGTGCTGATTTGGTGTCCTTTACAGATGAACCTCACATTGCAGCAGCAAGTAAAATCAGAGCATATAACTCCTGCTTTCTTGACTAAATTGTTCCCGTACCAAGCTGTAGGGTTTTGGGTAATCTTCTAGGGTAGAGAGCTAGTACAGATTGTGTCTTTCTGGGATTTTTCTCCAGTTTCAGAGTACTGTCATAGAAAACTGTATTTCTGATCTATTTTTAACAGCAGTTATCATTATAGCACCCTTATCTATATGATGATATTTTGTGTGAATGTGTATTAGGGATACTGTGTTGTAATCTAATAGTAGGCACAAGGTTCTCACCCAAATCTGTTTTTGTGTTACGGTAAAAACCTATGCTCAGTATAGTATGGAGTCGGTGGACTTGGTCAATATTCATTCAGCTGAAGAGGTAGTGGAAAGCAGAGGCATGTAAACCACAATCTCAAGATCCCTAAAATGAAATTCTGCTGCAATTGTGAATTCCAGCTGCAGAACAGAGGTGGCCACTCAGGTTGTAGCATAAATCACAAAGCAAAAAGGGATGACTACTTGTGGGGAAGCAAGATGCATTAGGCAAGATATGGCTTTTGTGAGCACTCAAATTATGAATTAGCAGAGAAACAGGAAGGTAGAGTGAAGCAATTAGAACCACGGTAGGCAAGAATAGGCAAGAATCATTAGGTGACACGGTAGGCTTACTTTTAGACTGAGTGATGAATTAGTCATTAGAGCAAGAAAATAATTATACAAGAACAGCTGACCGTGCACAGGAACAGGTCTCAATAGAGATAGATACTTAGGCAGAGTCTAAGCAAGATCAAGTCCCACAATGTGTGAATGAGGAAATCGAGACTGCTGTTAGTAATCTGATGATAAAGTTCCCATTGAAAGTGGGCTAAATAATGAATTACATGAGATCAGGGAACAAACAGAGTCAATTTTTTCTCAGTGGAGATGTAAAATAGTTGAAACAGTCAGAATTGCCAGAGCTGTCATTTGTATTCACATAATTGGTGTGAAAAGGTGTCTAATTTGATTACGGACACAAGACAGGAATTAACAGTCACTGAATGTGGAATAGTAGTTGGAATTAGGTGTATGAGACATTCAATTTCAGAAATCATTAGAGAATTCAATATTCTGAGAATCACAATATTAAGAGTGTGCTGAGAATATAAAATTTCAGGCATTACCTCTCACCTAGGAAAATACAGTGGCCGACAATCTTCACTTAATGACTGAGAACAGCAGAATTTGTGCAGAGATGCAAATAGACAATTATGTCACATGAAATAATCACAGAAATCAATGTGGGATACACAATTATTTCTGTTGGGACAGTGCTGTGAAATTTGGCATTAATGGACTGTGGCAGCCGACTACCAATATGAGTGACTATGCTAACAGCACAACATTGCCTGCAGCACCTCTCTTGGGCTTGTGAACAAGACACTTTGCAAGGTGGTGGTGGTTCCATAATGGTGTTTACTGTGTTTACATGGAATGGACTGCATTCTCTAGTCCAACTGAACCAACAAGTGACAGGAAATGGTTGTGTTCAGCTACTTGTAGACCATTTGCAGTCAATCATGAACTTCATGTCCCTAAACAACAGTAGACTTTTTTTGGATGACAGTACCCCATGTCACTGAGTCACAATTATTTGCAGTTGGTTTGAAGAACATTCAGAACAATTTGAGTGAATAATCTGACCACCAAGAGTGTCTGACATGAATCCTATCAAGCATTTGTGGTACATAATCAAGAGACTAATTCATGTACAAGGTCCTGCACTGGCCACACTTTTGCATTTATGAATGGTTATACAGTTAGTACCTCTCAATATTTCTGTAGAGGACTTACTATGACATGTCATGTTGAGATGGTGCACTACTCCTTGCTGTCAGTCAGCCACTTCCATCTGCTATATTGTTTTAGCTCTGTCTACCACTTTCTTCCTGTGTTGTCCATTTTTTACTGCTGGCAGCATGCTTCGTCCCATGCTTCAGTGTAGGTAGACCCATATTTTTCCAAGCTTGTTACCTATGTTTTAGGTTCTGTTTTATCTTACTGTTCTGAGTCTTTTCTTGACACCCGTCTCAATCTGTTACTGAGCGGGCACTGAAGACCTTGCTGTGGTGCACCCATACAACCCTCTCCATCCATTATCCAAGCAAAAGCGGGTTCAACACAGTATTAGGTGGTATCACATGACTTTTGACTTCTCAGCGTATGAGGATTTTCAAAAGGCATTTCTTGCATAATCAGGGTTCAGTGGTGTACAGGTAATACTATGGAAGAAAGTTCTTATTCAGAGCATATACTTTTCAAATTGGAAGCTTGTGCCAATATTTTGAAAAGTAACTTAATATGGCATGCTACTATGATTGAGGATGTTCCAGTAACTATTGTTCTAGACGCAGGAGCATTTGTCACTGTCATTTCAAGAACCTCTTTCAGTAAATTGTCCACAAAAACCAAGTTTCATGGCACTTCTGTCCAGAACTGCAAGATTATTGAAGGCACTTGCATGTGATCCAGAAATGTTAGAATGATGGAGATGTCAGTAAAACTAGAAAATGTAGCAATACTATGCACCCTTCTAGTAGCTGAAGACTTGATTGTTGACTGTGTTCTGAGCCTTTATTTTATCTGTGAGGACACAATATTGACTTCTCTACTGGTAAGGTTTTCTTCCTCACTGGGAGTGAAAGAGCTAAAGTGGAGCTGCTGTGGAAGGATGGTAGCCACTGAATGTAGTGTCTAAGCTTTCAGATCAAATTCTGTTGTTGAGGAACAACAGAGGATAAGAGCATTTGTAATCCTGTTGAACAAAGAATTTGAAGCCACATTACATGTATAACAGCAAGGAAAGACAGCAGTAGCATGGAATCAGTGTGGGGATACAAATAAAGAAAAACCTGGAATAATGCAAGGAAATACATATGACCTTCTACAACAGTTTCTATCTTACAACATGGTCTCAGTGGAAATCAATAGATAATGAAATGGGAAGTATGCTTCAAGAACATAAGTGGTTCATAAGGACATATTCTTATGACGAGCTAATGCTACAGACTGACTACATGAAACTATTTGAAGAGATAGTGAATCATCTGTCTCATTTGTCAACACACTACACAACAGCAGAGCTAATGTTTCAATGAGGGAAAAGAAGGAGTGGATGGACCAGATCCCACAGGTTGCCACGTCAGAGATTAGTTGGAGAAAAGGTTCAGGAAACTTTGAACTGTTTGAGAGACAAAGCATTCAGAAGAAAGTGGTAAAAATAGTAAGGTATCTAGTGGTAAAGGAAATATTATTAAGAAGCCAACCACCTTTTGAACAAAAGTAACAAAATGTGGCAGCCACTGTATATGGAACATTTTTTCCATTCTAAGAATTTCAAATCCTGGTGCATATTTATTAGTCATAATTAATTAAAGGATTTTACCCTCTTCAAGATTTATGGAAATGTTATTTGCCGTGGAATTAGTGTGCATCATTGTAGGAACACATTATCAATTGGAATGTCTGAGCAGAATATTGCATTAATGTAATGAATAAAATAAGGTTTTTTTTTAATTTTACAACATGATATTTTTAATTTAGGCTTAAGGTATATATTTGGTTTTGTGACTATATGACATGGGTTTATGTATTGTTGTCTGTAGCAGGTAAGTATTACCCTGTGAAATATGCAGATGCTCATGAATAATTCTTGAATTATATTTAGTCATGTCCTGAGAATACATACAGTCATTTTTCATAGTAATAAGGTCTGTTTAAAAATGTTGAATACTATTACAACATAGTGTAAGACAAATTTCTCTGTCTATGTAGAGTGAATTGCCTGGCATAGTGTTCATCAAACCACCTTCAAGGTATTTCTTTAGTGTTTCACTATCAAACAGCAGTCAGGAAAAATGAACATTTGAGTCTTTCCATACAGTCTCTGTTCCCTCTTATTTTACTGTGATGATTTTTTCTCCCTATATAGGTGGGTGCCAACAAAATATTTTCACACTCTGAGGAGAAAGTTGGTGATTGAAATTCCATGAGAACTTCCTATTGTGACAAAAAATGCCTTTATTTTAATGACTGCTTTTCTAACTCATGTATCATATAGCATGGCACTCTATCCCCTATTTTGTGATAATCCAAAATGAGTTCCCCTTCTTTGAACTTTTTCGATGTCCTCCATCAGTTGGATCTGCTGTAGAACCCTCACCGCTGCTGCTCCAGTACTCAAGGAGTGACTGGAAGTGTGCAGTGTAATCAGTCTCTGTAGTTCATCTGTTGCATATTTTAATTGTTCTGCCAATAAATTACAGTCTTTGGTTTACTTTCCCCACAACATTATCTATGTGATCATTCCAATTTAAACTATGTGTAGTTGTAATCACTAAGTACATAGTTGAATTGACAACCTTTAGATTTGTGTGATTTGTAAACAAAGTATAGCTGAATCTGTTTAGTACTCATGTGGATGATTTCATACTTTTCGCTATTTGGAGTCGGTTGGCACTCTTCGCACCATACAGAAATCATGTTGAAACCATTTTGCATTTTGTTTTGATCAACTGATAAATATAGAAGGCATTAAATGGCACCATAACCTGCAAACAATCTAAGAGGGCTTCTCAGATCATCTCCTAAATTGTCTATGGAGATCAGAAAGAGCA
Organism: Schistocerca gregaria; assembly: GCF_023897955.1. Taxonomy (NCBI): domain Eukaryota; kingdom Metazoa; phylum Arthropoda; class Insecta; order Orthoptera; family Acrididae; genus Schistocerca; species Schistocerca gregaria. The sequence goes on from NC_064931.1 coordinate 544,929,246, forward strand.
GAGGGCATACAACATTTCTTTGGGAATGTTACATATTAATTCTATTGTACTTGATGACTTTCCTTTGATTACAGTCAACTATGACCTTACTGAAAGGAAATCATGAATCCATTAACACAACTAGACAATTCAATATAGGCAAGCAATTTGATTAGGACTCACTTGTGAGAAATGATGTCAAAAGCCTTATGAAAATATAAAAATATAAACCAGATTAATGAATGTAACAAGTGGCTCTAATGTGAAGTATGTTTCAATGATGACAGTAATTATAATTTCTAAGTATTTCTCAGCAATTTATTGTCATGTCGTAGAATCAGGTGTACTGCCGGTGGTCTGCATGTTCCCAACACCACATTTCAATGTCATAACTCAGCATCTTCATCAGGTGTTCCCTGAGACTGGTTGACGAGCTGACCTTGTCCCATAATTATGCCTGGGTGGAGTGTGGTGCTCCCTATGTCGTCCGTACCCACTGTGGACATTTCTGGCGGTGGTATCAGTCTCTAGGCACTCCATTTTCGGTCTGTGCCCATTGCGGCTTTCTCTCCAAGGAGCTTGCTGCCACTTGGTATCATGTATGCCATTCTGTTCTGTTACTTATGCCATTGGACATCTCTAGTTCATTACTGTAGGAGGGAACTTTCTTCCGTTGTTTCTGTAGTAGTTCCAGAGCAGGATTCCATGCAGTACTAAGCTGATATCCTGTTTCCCGGTTGATCGAGTTCTCCACCATCTTGATTTCAATCGATTCATTAATGACACTAGCCCAGAAGTGGGGGTTCTGAGCCAGGATCCTGGTTGTGTCATAATCCATGGTGTGCTTGAGGTCCAGGCAATGTTCTGCTATTGCAGATGTAGTTACCTGTCATAGCCTGGTGTGTCTCTGGTGTTCTTTACATATTATTTCAACTGTTCTGGTAGTCTGGCCTATGTAACACATCCCACTTTCACAGGGTGTATGGTAGACACCAGCTTTCCTTAACCCCAAATCATCCTTGACAGGGTCCTCTTGACGAGAGGATGGCGCTCAAGAGTTTGCAGGAAGATAATGTCTTGATGGTGCCTATATCTGCCAAGGTCAGCAGAATCTCGATGAAACTAAATATCAAGAGTGTGTTCTGCCCACCTGGCAGGATAAGGACGCTCCTTGGAACTGTCAAGAATGATTTGGGGTTAAGGAAAACCGGTGTCTACCATACACCCTGTGAATATGGGATATCTTACATTGGTCAGACTACCAGAACAGTTTAACTAAGATGTAAAGAACAACAGAGACACACGAGGCTACGACAAGTAACTAAATATGCAATAGCAGAACACTGCCTGGAACTTGAGCACACCACGGATTATGAGAAAACCAGGATCCTGGCTCAGACCTCCAACTTCTGGGCTAGTGGCGTTAATAAATTGATTTAAGTCAAGATGGCGGAGAACTTGATCAACTGGGAAGCAGGATATTACCTTAGTACTGCGTGGAATCCTTCTTTGAAACTACTACAGAAACAACGGAAGAAAGTTCCCTCCTACAGAAATGGACTACAGACATCCAAGGGCATAATTAACAGAACAGAACAGCATACACGATACCAGGCAGCAGCAATCTCCTTGGAGAGAAACACGTGTGGTCACAGACAGAATAAAGAACTTCAACAGAGGCATGATAGTGATAGGATCATGCCTATTGGGTGCGGACAAAGTAGGGAACGCCTCGGGATGTCCGCTACTTCACAAGAGAGCCACAATGGGTGCGGACTGAAGATGGAGCACCTAGAGACTGATACCACCACCAGAAATGGCCACAGTGGGCGAGGGTGGCATAGGGAGTGCCACACACCACCCAGGCATAAATATGGGACAAGGTCAGCTCGTCAACCAGTCTCAGGGAACACCTGATGAAGACGCTGAGTTACAACATCGAAATAACGTGTTAGGAAGATGCATTCCACCAGCAGTACACCCGATTCTACAAGATGACATGATAATCATTCATTTAGAAGTTGGTCTAGCTTGTGACAAAAGCTGCACCAACATTCGTAGAGGTGGGATATGTTATTGAATTTGGTGGGATGTCTTCTACACTCTTAAGTTTCATCCTTCTTCAGAGATGCATGCTTCATTTCTGAATATTGACATTTTGTGTTTGGCATAATATATTTTTCATTGTCTAAGATTAAGCTACTTGCTCCACATAGCAGCTTTATTAAATGAATTCATGAAAATATGAGGTGGTGCTTTTCAATTACTGTAGTTGTCATAATTTATGGAACTTTTATGAGAGGGGTTTATATAAATATGTGGAACAATATACATGAATAGAAAATGTAGTTGATTTTTTGACAATAAAATGGGCATAGAATCATGAACATATGTGAGTACAGTGTTTTGAAGAAGGGAACACATTCAGTGCACACAAAGTGTATCAAATGACAGATGATCACCCACGAATGTGGTATGACAATTGGCCCATAAAGTCTGTAGCGTTACCACTGAAGCTAAGCTAATGTGTATAAGGATCCTGTTTTATTTGAAGGATTTGTGAAATGTACCACAGACATTCTGTGACTGTACTGTATTGGCATTAACCAGTTTGCCAGTGAAACTAGGGTTTCAAGTGATGGTCTAATGATAGTCTAAGAAACATTTATGATTGCATAATAATGAACCTTGTAATTAAACTTCTCCAAAATACAACAAATTCAGCACAGTTGATAATTTAAAATTATTGGTCAATATGCTGTCAGGTGAAACCTCCTCATGTAAAGATGTCTCAGTTACTATAAAATGTGATAGTGATGTATGTAAGGTTTGTTTAAAAAAAATTATGCATGTTACCCTGTGTATTGAGCACAAGTCATGGTACCACAATAAATGTGTAAAAGTGAATCTAAAGTATATAATAGTTGATCATGACTGGATATGCCATCAGTGCTTTTGGAGTGCCTTGAGAAACCAAATATTTAGCACACTAAAATCAAAAGAAACAATAATAATGGTTCTTACATGCAATTTAGTGATTATAACCATGTAATACCATGAACTCCACAAGAAATATCAAGTACTGGAAATAAAATACCAAAGATTGTAGTAAAATCATCAAGTAGCACAAGATGTTGCAATGTTATGAGTAACCTAAAAAGTAAAAATTCAGCAGGCATAGATGAAGTACCTGTGTGCTTACTGAAGGACTGCATAGACAACATTAAAGACCCTTTAGTGAACACCATCAATGAATTCTTCTCCACAAGTAGCTTCCCAGACATACTAAAACATGCAAAAATCCTACCTATACATAAGAAAGGTGACCCAGAAATTATAGAAAATTGCAGACAAATCACGTTACTCTCATCCTTTTCAAAAGTCATAGAGACCATAGTGAAAAACAGGTGCATGGGCACTGTACAAATTTCAATCTTCTGAGTAAAGAGCAATTGGGTGTCTGGGCTGGCAAAAGCACAAATTCAGCTGTTGCTCATTTCTAAAATGTTGTCCTTATAGCAATAGACAAAGAAGACCACATAACAGTGATCTTATTTGATATGACCAAAGCTTTTGACACAGTAGACCACACAATTTTGCTAAACAAACTAAATGCACTTGGTTTATGAGGAGTAACAAACATGTGGTTTCATTCATACCCGCAAACATCCAACCGGTGGAGGTCACTCAAACTAACTCCACTCATACCTTTTCATACCTTCCAGACCCAGAATACATCATTATAGGAATTCCCCAAGGAAGTGTGTGGGCCCAATCCTCTTTTTAATATACATCAATGATTTTCCACAAACTGTCAAACATGGTGAATCAGTACTGTTTGCTGATGACGGACAGTAACATCTTAATCAAAGCTGAGTCGCCAAGTGTACTCAATAGAAAAGCTCAGGAAACACTTAAGCATGTATGCCAGTGGATAGACGCTAACAAATTAACCCTAAAGGTAAAAAGAAGACCAACAGTTTATTTTACACTTAAACAGAAAACTGAACAGTACCACACTAGAAGTTAATGACGAGCACATAGAATGTGTACCAACAACAAAATTTTTAGGCATGCATGTCGACTCTCAACTAAATTGGACCGAGCACACTGTGGCACTCTCTGCCCCCAGTAGCTGAGTGGTCAGCATGACAGAATGTCAGTCCTAAGGGCACAGGTTCGATTCCCGGCTGGACCTGAGATTTTCTCCACTGGGTGTTGTGTCGTCCCAATCATCATCATTTCATCCCCATTGACGTGCAAGTCACTGAAGCGGTGTCAAATCAAAAGACTTGCACCCAGAAAACAGTCTACCACATGGGAGGCCCTAGTCACATGACTGCGGTACTTGGAAAATGAATAGCATCAGCATGCTAAGCACTTGGGATAATAAATCAAATCTGTAGTAGCTCGAGCACTAGAACTGCATTTTTTGCGTATGTCCACTCTATAAATAGTTATGGCATATCCTTCTGGGGAGCAAATGAGCAGAACAGACAATATTTAAGTTGCAAAAAATGGGCTGTACAAATCATAACAAAAAGTAACAATAGATCCCATTGCACAGAATTATTCAAATCTTTGGGTATATTGACAGTTCTTTGTGAATATCATTTTGCAGACAGTGATTTACATAAAAAAGCATTGACCAATTTCTGATAAACTGTTCCATACATGCACATGAAACAAGACACAGGCAACACTTTCACCTCTATAGGAAAAACAAATCAAAAATCAAAATAGCATGTTAAACAATGGAATGAAATTCTACAAAAATCTTCCATGAGAAATCAAAGACATAAGCGAAATAGTTACCTTCGGGATATTGCTAAAAAAAGTATCTCTTGGAAAAGTGATTTTATACTGTCAAGAATTACTTGGAATGATGTAAATATACAGCTATATGTAAAAATTATCAACTGTATTATTAACTGATTTAACAATGCATCTTTATGTTACAATATTCATGAATTCTGATTGTGATAATTATAATTTTCTTTACCTATTGTATTTACTCATTTGACAACATTCATACAATCCTGATTGTCTATGGATGGATGGATAAATAAACAAAAACAAATTACTCTGCACAAATTATCATTGATAAACTAATGAATTTCCTTAAAGTTATTCATATCAATAAAGTTTTGCTCTTTTATGTTCAACTATGTTGTATATTCACATGCCATCAGTGCTGACATGGCATAGTGTGGGTCAGATCACCATCATTCTACCATTCCTGGGATCCACCTTATTTCCTGTCTGTCCCACATCATCGATGAAATCAAGAAGGGCTTCACTGTCTCACACACTAAATTCATCACCACCTTCCCTTCAGTTTTCTTAGGGACATCATATTGATGTACTACATCTACATCTACATCTACATCAACATCTACATGACTACTCTGCAATTCACATTTAAGTGCTTGGCAGAGGGTTCATCGAACCACAATCATACTATCTCTCTACCATTCCACTCCCTAACAGCGCGCGGGAGAAACAAACACCTAAACCTTTCTGTTCGAGCTCTGATTTCTCGTATTTTATTTTGATGATCATTCCTACCTATGTAGGTTGGGCTCAACAAAATATTTTCGCATTCGGAAGAGAAAGTTGGTGACTGAAATTTTGTAAAAAGATCTCGCCGCAGCAAAAAACGTCTTTGCTGTAATGGCTTCCATCCCAATTCGCGTATCATATCTGCCACACTCTCTCCCCTATTACGTGATAATACAAAACAAGCTGCCATTTTTGCCCCCCTTTCGATGTCCTGCGTCTATCCCACCTCGTAAGGATCCCACACTGCGCAGCAATATTCTAACACAGGACGAACAAGTGTAGTGTAAGCTGTCTCTTTAGTGGACTTGTTGCATCTTCTAAGTGTCCTGCCAATGAAACGCAACCTTTGGCTCGCCTTCCACACATTATTATCTATGTGGTCTTTCCAACTGAAGTTGTTCGTAATTTTAACACCCAGGTACTTAGTTGAATTGGCAGCCTTGAGAATTGTACTATTTATCGAGTAATCGAATTCCAACGAATTTCTTTTGGAACTCATGTGGATCATCTCACACTTTTCGTTATTTAGCATCAACTGCTACCTGCCACACCATACAGCAATCTTTTCTAAATCGCTTTGCAGCTGATACTGGTATTCGGATGACCTTACTAGACAGTAAATTACAGCATCATCTGCGAACAACCTAAGAGAACTGCTCAGATTGTCACCCAGGTCATTTATATAGATCAGGAACAGCAGAGGTTCCAGGATGCTTCCCTGGGGAACACCTGATATCACTTCAGTTTTACTTGATGATTTGCCGTCTATTACTACGAACTGTGACCTTCCTGACAGGAAATCACGAATCCAGTCACACAACTGAAATGATACCCCATAGGCCTGCAGCTTGATTAGAAGTCGCTTGTGAGGATGGTGTCAAAAGCTTTCCGGAAATCTAGAAATACAGAATCAACTTGAGTTCCCCTGTCGATAGCGGCCATTACTTCGTGCGAATAAAGAGCTAGCTGTGTTGCACAAGAGCGATGTTTTCTGAAACCATGCTGATTACGTATCAATAGATCGTTTCCTTCAAGGTGATTCATAATGTTTGAATACAGTATATGCTCCAAAACCCTACTGCAAACCAACGTCAATGATATAGGTCTGTAGTTACATGGATTACTCCTACTACCCTTTTTAATCACTGGTGCGACCTGCGCAATTTTCCAATCTGTAGGTACAGATCTATTGGTGAGTGAGCAGTTGTATATGAGTGCTAAGTAGGTAGCTATTGTATCAGCGTAATCTGAAAGGAACCTAATCGGAATACAATCTGGACCTGAAGACTTGTCCGTATCAAATGATTTGAGTTGCTTCGCAACCCCTAAGGTATCTACTCCTAAGAAACTCATGCTAGCAGCTGTTCGTGTTTCAAATTCTGGAATATTCCATTCGTCTTTCCTGGTGAAGGAATTTCGGAAAACTGTGTTCAATAACTCTGCTTTAGCGGCACAGTCGTCGGTAACAGTATCATCGGCACTGCGCAGCGAAGGTATTGACTGCGTCTTGCAGCTTGTGTACTTTACATACGACCAGAATTTCTTCGAATTTTCTACCAAATTTCGAGACAATGTTTCGTTGTGGAACCTATTAAAGGCATCTCACATTGAAGTTCGTGCCAAATTTGGCGCGTCTGTAAATTTTAGCCAGTCTTCGGGATTTCGCGTTCTTCTGAACTTCACATGCTTTTTCCGTTGCCTCTGCAACAGCGTTCGGACCTGTTTTGTGTACCGCGGGGGATCCGTTCCATCTCTTACCAATTTATGAGGTATGAATCTCTCAATTGCTGTTGCTACTATATCATTGAATTTGAGCCACATCTTGTCTATATTTGCATAGTCAGTTCGGAAGGAATGGAGATTGTCTATTAGGAAGGCTTCTAGTGACACTTTATCTGCTTTTTTAAATAAAATTATGTTGCGTTTGTTTCTGGTGTATTTGGAAGAAACGGTATTGAGCCTAGCTACAATGACCTTCTGATCACTAATCTCTGTGTCAATCATGATGCTCTCTATCAACTCTGGATTGTTTGTGGCTAAGAGGTCAAGTATGTTTTTGCAACCATTTACAATTCGCATGGGTTCATGGACTGCTTGAAATAATTTTCGGAGAAAGCATTTAGGACAATCTCGGAAGATGTTTTCTGCCTACCACCAGTTTTGAACAAGTATTTTTGCCAACATATCGAGGGAAGGTTGAAGTCCCCATGAACTATAACCGTATGAGTGGGGTATTTATTTGTTACGAGACTCAAATTTTCTCTGAACTGTTCCGCAACAGTATCATTGGAGTCTGGGGGTCAGTAGAAGGAGCCAATTATTAAGTTAGTTCAGCTGTTAAGTATAACCTCCACCCATACCAATTCACACAGAGTATCTACTTCTACTTCACTTCAAGATAAACCACTACTGACAGACACAAACACTCCACCACCAATTCTGCCTAATCTATCTTTCCTGAACACCACCTGAGACTTTGTAAAAATTTCTGCAGGACTTATTTTAGGCTTTAGCCAGCTTTCTGTACCTATAACAATTTCAGCTTCTGTGCTTTCTATTAGCGCTTGAAGCTCAGGGACTTTCCCAGCACAACTACAACAATTTACAACTACAATTCCGACTGTTCCTTGATCCAAGCACGTCCTGTATTTGCCATGCACCCTTTCAGACTGCAGCCCACCCCATACTTTCCTGAGGCCTTCTATCCTAAATCTGATTAATATTGTTTGCATTTTCATTGAAATATTTGTGTGGTACCTAAACCTTGATTCAAGAAACACTTGCAAAATGTACATATTGAATAGCTTTATGGAACCTAGATTATAAGTATTTGGACATCAAAGCATAGTAGGGTAGGGATGGGGATGACCAAGTACTGGCTCTACTCTAGGAGCAGACAGGTACCTGGTGTGAAGAGGGTTTGGTAGTTAGGCACATTTAGGATGTAGACAAATGATTGGGCGGGGGGTTGGAGGGGAGAAGTGTGCAAAAAGAGAGAAGTAAAAACATGAAAAGGAAAATACATGGGTGCATTGGTGGAAGAGAAAACTGTGTAGTGCTCAAGTGGGAACAGGGAAAGAGACAGGTGGGTGAAGGACTGTGACTGATGAAGGTTGAGTCCAGGGGGTATAGGAGTGTAGAATGTATCTGCAGGGAGAGATACTACATTTTCATTTCAGAAAAACTGGTGTTGGTAGTAAGGAAGCAGATTGCACAGACTGTGAAGTAGTTACGGAAGTAGTGTTGTCAATATGATTATGCAAACACTTTATTATGAACCAAGACTGACCTAACTTTGCTCACAGTTACCCCTAGTTTCCCATCTCATAACTGGCCCAAATGGGGAAGCTTTTAGCAAATCTAATCCCCTGTAGCACTAACTGCTAATGAGTAGAAGCAAAATTACTAATTGCCTAAACTTTGACAAGCTACCAATAATGAATAGTGTCTAATTATAACTCAGGTGAGAGGTAGGAAAAGTCATTATTGAGATATGCTGATACTACTCCATGCTCCCACACACCATTAATTTCCATTAATTTATCAGGAGTTTCTTGACACCCTGTTATGCATTGCACCTGAAATTTTCTGGGAATTTTTTTTCCAAGTTTGAGTAATCACCCTGATGATCATTTACATGAATATATGAACATTTAAAAGAATTTAGAACAGATATTCTGCCAGTGTATTTAATGTTCTGTAACTTCAATCAGTTTTGATGGGATGTTTCCAGAATAGCATACAATTTAATCCTAGCAGTCATTAACAAATAATTTATTAGAAATATTAATACCTTAACCGTCCATCCATGGGTAATGTTGACGGGTGCACATAGCTCTCTCAGGACAATTTTACAGGGCCCATTATTATGGTGTCAGATCTGTTTTCTGCTCTGTTTGCACATCACAAATCATGATCTTTCTATCAGTTACTTTTCTCTTGCTCTGGAACATAATAGGCCGCTATATTCCCATAAAAAATTTTTCCTTTAATCTGAAACCTCATGGGCTGCTATTTTGACTTAAAATCTTTTTGAGACATTTGAGATCACTGTTTTCCTATCTATAATATTGGGATTCACGTTTTTAATGTTCTCTAGTCTCATAGCTATATTTACACATATACCTTCAGGTGTAAGCAATTTTGTATTCATATTCCTGAGCTTTGCATAGAATTTTCCTTTAAGAAATGAATGACACAGAAAACTTAACAGTAAGTTTACTCAGATATTATAATACTAAATGGAATATTCATTTTTTCTGATTATTTATGTTAAAGGTCACCTTAAAATCAACTCAAAAATAAGATTTGTCTTCTTGTTATATTTATATAATTCTATCCTTACAGCTATTCTAATTATTGAAATAAAGACCCACTATTTTCATAGATAAACAGGAAAATACACTTGTGGTTTGAGCGGTAACATTCTGCTCACCTATGGGGAGGGACAGTGTGGTACAACTTTTTATAGTTTGTTAATTATGCTCATACTGTGTGCCAGAGATAGAAGTTCATATCGCCTTCCTACACACGTACAAAGTGCTTAGAATTCTGAGACCTGATCCCATCCTTTCCTGCCATGGTTCTGGGGATAAAGGAATTTGCTGTTGATTGTTAATCAAGTTGTGAGACAGACAAAAAAAAAATGGTAATTGTAATATTACCTGGAAGGAGTTGTAATCATACTAAACTGTCCAGATTGTGGATAATACTAACATTATTTAAAAAAAGCACTAGACAAGGGGATAAGATTATTGCATTTCCTCAGAAATAAAACTCAAGATAAAATCTTTATGTTGATGACTTCATTACCATTATCTTCACACATGTTCCCAGGTATATGCAGTTTGTGGATTGGAGGGATCACTGGACAGTGGGTCAACAACAAGTACTTGAACTTTGCATCAAGCCCTGTTTGGCAAAATTTTCATTTAGCTTCTTAGTATACAATTAAATGTTTACTGGCCATTAGCCAATGATAATGCTAAATCTTGGACAAGTTTTCTCTAGTTTTCTTTCTTTTCTTTGTTACACTGGCCACCTTTGTCACACAATCAGCAGCTATTTTACCTTCACTGACACATTGTCTGTCCACCAGTAGATGCCCATTTTTATAGTGTCTCCACATAATTAGTCTGTTTATAGTTTTGAATCTGCTTGTAACTCCATAATTAACATATATTATGACATCCATCACACCAATCTGAAAGGCAGACATGCCAACAAATGCAGTTTTGGGAAGTGGTCCCAAATGCAACTACTGAGAGCTTTTTCTGGATTCTGCATTTTGCCATGTAAACATTTTTGCAGGAATTTAGAATTTGAAAGACCTTCATATTTTGGCATTAGTTCTACCACAACAGTTTCTGGCTTGGGTTGTGCATGTGTAAGTTTTTGTCCTTTTGCTTCATGTCTATTGTACTGGCACAATTAAGTATGAATCCTAACTTCTTTTCACTGCGATATTAGAACTCAAAAAGTTTTAATATGATTTCCAACAATCCACTTGTGGAGTTTACCATAAAATTTGTGACTGGAATTAAGATTGTTAGCTTTTGACACTTTGTCATGCCAAATCATTGAAATACACCTAAACCAGTCACAACAACAGGTTTACAACATAACTGCATGTCAAAAGCACAAGTAAACTGAAGTAAACTACTTGTATTGACAGAAGGGTCAATTGCAGTAAATTCCCACTGACAGTAGAATGTTGGCACTGTTTTTCATCTCACAGTAGCAACCTCTGTCCTCAATTATTTGTTAGATATGTTCCATTCTCTTATCTCCCTCTACAGTTTTTACCCTCTACAGCTTCCTCTACCATGCAGAAATTATTCCCTGATATATTAACATATGTCCTATCATCCTGTCCCTTCTTGTTCCCAATGAGTCTTTTCTATATATCTTTTTCCTCACTAATTCTGCAGAGAACCTCATCATTTCTTTCCTTATCATTCTGCCTAATTTCCATTATTCATCTCTAGCTCTAAATCTCAAATGCTTCAGTTCTCTTCTGTTCTGGTTTTGCCATAGTCCATATTTCACTACCACACAATTCTGTGCTGCAAACATACATTCTGAGATATTTCCTCCTCAAATTAATGTTTATCTTCGGTAGTAGTAGGCTTCTTGTGGGCTCCTAAGCACTTAAAATTCACTCATTGCATGTGCTTTAAAAAGGCATTTAAACACAAAAGTGATGAAGTTACATGTTGTACATAAAGTCCATATTTGGAGAATCAGGAAGAATCACAGAATTTTATTAAATAAAACAGAAAATTTTCATTTTTTGAAACCTCATGATGTCCAGGCCCTTTAAATTTATTAACAAAAATGGTACTTATATTCTGACAACTGCCTTCATTTCCATGACAAATGTTTCCTCTCATACAGCATACACAAGGCAAACACATTTATTCAGATGCAGGCTCTTTACAGGGATACATCACCTTTCTCACTTCTGCCTTCACTGGACATAATTACAGCACCACCTCAGCTCAAAAACAGATTTCCTAGGCCATCACATCCAGTTCTGGCACTACTGATCCCTCCAAAAACTTGTTAGGAATACACTTGTTGTCTCCCTAAAATCATATCTTGAAATGAGGTCCATTCTATTCGACATTTTGTCCATGATATGTAGAATAGCTTGTCGTGTCCCTGCCAATAAGTGCAACATCCTTTTCAGACCTCATGCTCCTTCCACACCTATTTGCCTACTCTATGGTTCCTAGCCCTGTGACCGTCTCCACTGTAAGACTTAACCTATGCACCCTCCTACCGTCACTTATACCAACACTGTATCTGGCAAAACATATTCTATGAAAGGGAGAACTATTTGTGAAATGACACATCTCCTGTACCATATGTTACATAAACACTCTTCAGCTTTTTTACATTAGTACGACTACCACCAAGTCAACAGTTTGGATGAATGTTCATAGGCACAGTGTGTATGCTGGAAACACACAATATCCTGTTGCAGAACTTGCTCTGCAACATGGCAGTCTTAACCTCAGTGCCTGCTTCATCACACATCTCATCTTGATCCTTGCCACAGAAATATGTTTCTCAGAGCTCCACAGGTGGGAACTGGCGTTACAAGTCATTGCTTCTTCATTTTTGTTAATTTCTTTGGTTTCAGTATTCATTTCCTCACTTCCTTTTAGTTTTGTGTACCTTTGTTTTCTGTCCCATCTATTCCCCCTCCAAGCTTGCCAACATTCCCTCTTCCCCCCTCCTGCCCCTTCCCCCCTCTTGCCTCTATCACTACCACATACTTACCTTTCTAATCTTATTAGCTTGTGCACAATGATCTGTCAGTCATACTTGTATTATATATTGCCATCTCTTCCACCTTTAAGCTCTCAAATTTTCAGATCACATGCAATGCAGTCCTCAACAATCCATCTTTCCATTGTATCCTATCCAGTATGTATCCCTTGACTGGGGGTTCCTCTTCCCATCTCTTCCCATTTCCTAATTGTGGCTAGTCCTTTCCATTCACACATCTTCCTTCCTGTTCAACCCTTCTGCAAGCAAAAGGAGTAACTGCCTCTGAAAACCTGCAGATTTCTGTGCATATATATATGTGAGGTCTCTTGTCACTGTGTGGTGAGTAGATTTTTTAACTATTGAATTACACTACATTTTCATGAATTAGTGATCTTCATTGACATTTTAAGTGATTTGCACTTGGAGTTCAGCCAATGTTTTAGCCTGTGCATTACATAGGCTCATAAAGATTACTAAAGATGCAGATGAATTTGATAGTCAAAATTATCAGCATCATAATAATAAAAAAGTAATTAAATCTGGTTCTTCTGAAATGTATAAACTAATTTTTAATGGAGATGAATTTTTCGTTTACATTTCATCACATTACAAATTCAGACAATTTTTGATGTAGAATACAACCTTGTACACCTAAGGATTTTTTTTTAACCTGACTGCAATTCTTCATGTCCATCGCATTGTAGCTCAGCAACTCTTATAATCTTCAAATTATTCATTCCTATCTCCCTTTTAAGTTACTTTAGTTCTGGTTGTAGCAGTGTTAAACACTCCTGGAAAGTACCAATTGATGTTAAGATATTGCGCCTCCCCCTTTCAAATTGGCACCCCATTCTCCCGCAACCGACAAAGACGAATGTGTGAACACACACACACACACACACACACACACACACACACACACACACACACACACACACACACTCACACACACCTAGTTCCAAGCAGGAAACTACTCTACATTGGGACATTGATTTACCATAAGAGGAACTCATATTTAGTGTATAAAATTGAGGGAAATGCAGTGAAAACAAATTGCAGAAGTGTTCTGTTGTCTTCCACAGTTCTCAAGGCCATCCTCAACATGTGATTCATTTTAGCCCAGACACTGATTTACCTGTTGGTTCATTGGAGGTATTCCCCCCTACCATCCATTTCTGGCAGCATTCCGCAATCTGCCACCTGGAGATGTGGCATCTAGGAGTTTCATGTTCTGCAAAGGAAAAAAGTATTTTGCTTGCCAGCTCGCAAAATCAAACTTATGTAACTAATGTTTTGTTTGTTTGTGGGTACCTGTCTGTTGTTCTGGTACACATTGAAATGCCTGTACAATAGTACCACTGCACAAAAGTAGAGCGGCCAAAACAAAACAATGCATCAAATTTTAAAGGGAAATAGCATGCAGTAATTTATTTGTGCATTTGAAAGAGAACAACACTGCAACAGTCCATCCTGAGCGAGTGGAAGTGTACAGTAGAATGCATAAAACACAGTGATTTGCTGGTACAAATGCTTCCAGTATTGTGAACAAGTATGAATGACAAATAAGAGTTATACAGCTCATCTATTTGTGGACAACTGGGAATCACTGGAGAATTCAAACCTTGGTGTATAGAGACCAGGATTCCTTAATCAAGGCAGTAGCAGAAAAAGTAAAAATAAGTCATGGAACAATTTTCAAAATATTACACAAAACTGTGAATATGACAGCTTGCAGTCCACTGAGTCTTGCGACAGATCACACCCATTCAAAAATCTGCTGAACCAAGGCAGTAGCAGCTGTTGCAACTGTGTCAGGTCAATTCAGATGACTTCTTTAGGTGCCATTTCTTCATGGGTAAGAGCTGGTTTAGGGGTATCACCTTTGATTTGATTGGTAATCAAATGTCATCACTCATAAGTTCAAACCATGCTACTGCTTAAACTTTGAACAAAAATTATCAGCAACGGTGTCTTAAGACTTCTGGCATAAGAGTCACCCTGTACTGCCAATGGCCTTCTCAAAAGTGGCACAGGAGTCGCCGGAAGTTCAAGGCACTCTTTTGCCCATGGGGTGGGAAACTGGCCCAAAGAGGCCAAAGAATCAGCAATGATCAACAACATGACAATGCAGAAAGGAATGGAAACCATTGTGTTAAAGACACACAATGTGTGTCAACTGGATGTGTGGCCTGTAATTGAAAAAATTTCTTAATGATCTCACCAGTGACAAAAAGATTCCTAACTACTCCCTCATACAGATCTCTGGGCGGAGATTGCTAAGAGGAAGGTGACTGGAGAAAAAGACTGAATAACCAATGAAAGGATAATATGTGGCATGGAATATCAGAAGTTTTAACATGGTAGGGAAGCTAGAAAATGTAAAAAGGGAAATGGTAATGCTCAGTCAAGATATAGTGGGTGTTAATTAAGTGAAATGGAAAGAGAAAAAGTATTTCTGGTCAGACAAGCATAGGGTAATAACAAGAGAAGAATATTGTATAAGAGAAATAGGATTTATTATGAATAGGAAGGTAGGACAGAGAGCAAGTTACTGTGAACATTCATGTTTCATCATGAGGCAAAATCTTCTTTCTTCATTCTTCAAGTAATTTCGGGTATAAGGAGTAAAACTCAAGCAGTGTCGTTATTGAAAAAGTATTGTCTTGTAATTATCAGTTAAGAATTGTATAGTCCTGAGCAGACCATTGTCGTGTGAAAGAGTTGAAACGTTCTTTAACTTTGTGTGGAGGACACATGGTGTTGACTATACAGCCATTTATAAATAGTACATAAAATTCTGTACAGTTATGGAGATATTGAGTTGTATGTTTTCTAGCAAATTCAGGAGATATTCAGTTGTATGTTCTCTAGCAAATGAGTCTCTCAGTGTTAAACAGCAGTTAGCTCTGTTTCAGAGGACATCTTTCCAGTATGTATTGTGCACAATGATGATTTTCTGGTGCTCTTGTGTACTGACATAATAAATAATAACATTTGCAGATGTATCAGTTATTCTGGTTTTTTTTCATTAATTGAGTTACATTCACAAGTAATATGTATCTTTTCCACTAAATTATTAAATTCATTTTTATATTTATTGCACATTGCAACTCCCAGTTTCCATGTCTCTGAACTTGTACTCATGTTTGTTCATGTGCAAAACACTCATTAGTGGTGCCTTCATCATATATGTACATAATATTTACATGTAACTAAAAGCTTTATATGCCTCAATCGCCACCCCATATCTTCCATTTAATGTCCTTTGTTGGTGAACTTGTGTGTAGCTGGAAGCGTGTTTGTGTTGTACTAGTCATTGTTTGTGAATGTTCATCTTCTTTGTTCATGCTCAGAGATTATCTTTCTTGATTCTTCATGTTATTTGAGAGACTGGTATTTTAATTCTGTAATGTGTAAAAGTGTGAGTTGTGTGATAAAGCTGCATTGTATTGTTTTGCCAGTGCCCCTTTGAATTTTTTGAAGTGTGTTAGTTGGATAGTATTAATCCTGTATTTCACGGAAGTCTCTCTTCATGTAAGGTTTTCTTTCTTGATTCTTTACATTATTTGAGGGATTAAAAGTTACAGTGAGTGCTGTATAAAATGATTGTGTTCGAGTATATGTGGCTAGTTTGGAGAGTGCATCTATGGTTGAGTCCACATCAGTTCCTATGAGAGTGTTTGTTTTATAGAGTAGTTGACATGTTTCTTAATGAGACAAACTCTTCCTTCTTCATTCCTCATGGAATATTAGTGCTTATCAGTTTGTGTGCAGTGTCATTGTTGAAAAAATGTTGTACTGTAATTATCTGTAGAAACCTGTATGAGTCTGAGTGGATGATATGTGGTATAGGTTATTCTGCCATTTTTAATCTCTACATAGAGCTTTTGATGATTGTTTAGATATATAGTTGTATATTCTGTGGCTTAGGACTTTCTCAGCAGTTAACAGCATGTAAATCTGTTGCAGACAATATCATTTTTATATATGATGCCAACAACAACAGTTTTAGGTGCACATGTTTAATGACACAGTTGGAATTCACATTTTACGATTTTTTATATGAATGCATGGTGTCTCTTCTTTCAGACATGTCCAAAAGAACAGACACCACATATTCATATATTTGATATGCCTAGCTGAGCAATGGATCCATCTTCTTCAGTGCAAATGCGCAAATATGTTCAATCTCCTGTGGGACTCTCAGAGTAGCAAACAACGAGACAAAGGATGGGGTCTAGAGATAGGTGACGCTCATTTGGAATGTCAATTAGCTTGAAGCATGCTGAGATAGTCCGTGCTGTTGCAATAACCTTGTATCCCAGGTGGCACAGTGATTAATGCAACTGTCTAGTATGCAGGAGGCACAGGTTAGAATCCCAGTCCAGTACACATTTTCACTCATTGCCACTGAATCCACATACTGTTCTTTTACAGCTGACAGCAGTTATCTTCAATATTCATGTTATGATTTATTTTTTATTTTGTTTCTTTTTCATTAATACAGTAATAAATGCTAGAAATATGTATCTTTTGCATTAATTATATTTCAGTAAATCAGTGTCTGATAATTTATACCATCCATCAACACAGCAGTTATGTGTTATATAAGTCATGAGATATTTTTTGCAAGTTTACTTGCATTTTTGTTATGTATTACATGTATCACATGCTGCAAATCCCAGTTTCCATGATTCTGAAGCTGTACCCATATTTGTTCATGTGGAAAACACTTATTAGTGGTTGGTATCATCTGCTAATATGTATCAATTTTAACAGGTAGCTAATGGCTTTGTAGCTCTTAGGGCCATCCCATATCCTAGGTTCAATGTCTTTTGTCAATGTGCTTGTGTGTAGTTGCCCTTCTTCATGTCAGACCCTAAATAGGACATGCCAATATTAATGGCATGTGAATATACATCGTCAGACATCAAATATGTATGAAACTTTATTGATATGAGTAACTGTATGGGACACCATTAATTCATAAATGATATTGAGTAATATCTGTTTATGTAACAGTAAATTTTCCTTAGGTTGTCATTACACCATCACTTGAAACTTGCGTCTCACTGGCCAGCTGGTTAATGACCATATAGCACAGTCAAAGAATGTCCATGGTACATTTCACAAATCCTTCAAACAAAACATTCTTTTTATGCACATTAGCTTTGCTTCAGTGGCAACAATACAATCTTTTTGGGGCAGTTGTCAAGATGCATTTATGAGCTATCAGCTGTCATTTGAATCAGTTCATGCACTATTACTGTATACCCTTCTTCATAAACTGTACTCGCATGCTCATTTTAGCATTGAAAAACCAAAAACATTTTCTCTTTATGTTTGTTGTTCCACATATTTAGATAAACCTCTCTCATAACAGTTCCATAAAAAATAATTTAACAGTACCACCATGAATCCTGAGGAATTCTGTTCAATGAGCTGATGTGTGGAGCAAGTAGGTAAATCTTAGTTAATGGAAAATATGTTAAGTAACACACCAAGATCAATATTTAGAAACTCAGTATGTGGCCCTGAAGAAAGATCAAACTGAAGACTGCAGACCACATCACACCAACCTCTATGACAAATCCCACCTGTACCAAGCTTGGTGCAGCTTTAAACACAAGCTAGACCACCTTCTAAACCAATAATTATCATCATTAAAATGTACTCCATATTAGAGTCGCTTGATGTATTCATTAATCTGCATTGTATTCTAAGATTTTCATGAGACTTTTGACACCATTTCTCATACACAACTTCTAATCAAATTTGGTGCCTATTGAGTATTGTATCAGTTATGTAATTGGATACATGCTTTCCCATGAGAAAGGTCAAGTTCGTGGTAATTGATGGAAAGTCATCAAGTAAACTAGAAGTAATGTCTGTCTTTCCCAGAGGAAATGTTATATGCCCTCAGGTATTTCTGATCTACACAAAAGATTAAGGAGATGATCTGAGAAGGTCTCTTACATTGTTTGCAGATTAAGTTGTCATTTAATGTCTTGTAAAGTCATCAGATGATCAAAACCTACTGCAAAATGATTTAGGCAAGATATCTGCATGGTGCTAGAAGAGGCACCTGACTCTGAACAGTGGAAAGTGTGAAGTCACCCATATGAGTACTAAAAGGTATCTGATAAACTTTGGTTACATGATAAATCACACAAATCTAAAGGCTGTCAATTCAACTTAATACTTAGGGTTACTCTTACCAGTAGCTTATACTGGAATGATCACACCGATAATGCTGTGGGGAAAGCAAACAAAAGACTTCTTTTATTAGTCCCAGTCAATATGTGGTAAGTGCTGATGAGACCACACTGCTGAGGTCATTGGTCCCTAGGCTTACACACTACTTAATATAACTTAAACTAATTTAAGCTAAGGACAACACACACCCATGCCTGAAGGAGGAGTCGAAATTCTGATAGGGGTAGCCGCACGAATTGTGACAAGGCGCCTCAGACCGCGTGACTGTCCCGCGACGCCTAAAGGCTTTGATTTATAGGCAGAATATTTAGAATATGCAACAGCTCTACTACAGAAACTTCTTATACTACACTTGTCCTACTTCTCTGGAATGCTGGTGTGTGGTGTGGGTTCTGCATCATATAGATCTGACAGAGGACATGTAAAAAGTTCAAAGAAGGGCAGCACATTTTGTATTATCACAAAATAGGGAGAGTGTGCCATGTGAAATGATATGTGAATTAGAGTGGGCATCATTAAAACAAAGGCCTTTACAATTGTGGCAGGATCTTTTCCTGAAATTTCAATCACTAACCTTCTCAGAGTGTGAATGTATTTTGTTGCTGCCCACCTACATAGGGAGAAATGATCATCACAATAAAATAAGGGAAATCAGAGTTCATACAGAAAGACATAAGTGTTCGTGTTATGTGTGTGTTGTTTGAGAGTGGAACACTAGATATATGGCTTGAAGGTGGTTTGATGAAACCTGAATGCAGAATAACCATGTACGAAGATGTAGATGTAGGAAATGGTGATCTTAAGACTGGCAGATGGAAATCATTCAACCTACATAGATATAAAACTTTCTCTTACACACTTTTGTGATAATATGCTTCATTTGTGTGCAGACCTTATTACGAAGAAAAATGAGATTGCGTATTCTGATAACATGACCAATTAAAATTCAAGAATCATCCATCAGCTCCTACACATTTCACTGAATAATACTTATCTAGTATGGATAACAATAAATAAAAAATTCCTATTGACACGGTGTTCCTAATATTATGCTCACTGATTTCATCAAGAATAATATTTCCATAAATCTTGTTGAGGACAAAGTCCTTTAATATGATGATTGCTTGGGTAGCCTAATAATACGAAAGGTCCCGTATGCAAAAGCTGCCACTTTTTTTACTTTTATTCAAGAGGTGGATGGTTTCTTAATGATACTTTCTTGTTCACGTGATACCTTACTATTTTTATCACTGTTTTGTCATAATTGTGCTTTATTCTGAATGCCTTCTCTTTCAAACTGGTCAAAGGTTTCTGAACCTCTTCTTCTGACTAATCTCAGTCACTGGGAACCTGTGGAATCTAGTCCACACATTCATTCATTCTTTCCCCTCCTGCCAAACATTAGCTCTGTTGTAGTGTAGTGTGTTGACAAATGAGGCAAATGGTTCTCTATCTCATCATGCAATTTTATATAGTCAATTCCTAGTGTCTTTTTATAGTGACAATACATCTTTATGAACTGTTAAGTTCTTGAAAAATCCTCTTAATTTCTTTATCTAGTGCTTTACACTGAGACCATGGGGTAAGATAAAAACAGTTGTACAACGCTTTGTTTGGAAATTCATCAAGCTGACAAGTTTTTCCTTTGTATTACTCCAGTTTTCTCTTCAGATACCTCCCTATACTGATTCAAGAGGTGACATGTATTTCCTTTGTATTATTCCAGTTTATTCTTCAGATACCTTCCCATACTGATTCACGAGGTGTATTTGCTTGCCAGTGAGGCTTACTGGCTCTTCTGATTTCTGTTATACTTGCGCAACTTGGTTTTTGTGAATACTTTATTGAAAGAACTGCTTGAAATCACACTGCCAAATTCTCATGTGTTTAGAACAATAGTTACTGAAACATCCCCAATACTGGTCCAAATCACAGATTGTGATAACAATGGTTATTCCTGTTTGCTTTCATTTACTTGCTCCTTCATATTGGTACACTTAATACATAGAAAGAATTTTGCAGCTCTGTCACACCCCCTATCTTACTTCATGTCTAACTCTCTGGGGCTCAATGTGGTTGTTTCCAGGTGTTGTTCAGTTGTATGTCTGCTTTCTTCAATGATTTTGGTAATCACTGGTGATTGTGATCCCCAGTCATAATTTGATGGTGTTTTCAGTTGTTTGTTACTCCAATAATATTATTATTAGTCCCATAGCCAGAATTGTATCTCCTTTTTCAATGCTTTCAGTTTGTACTGTAATCTCCTTTGCTGTGTTCCTGATAACTGTCCAGGTGGGTATTCTGCTGAAGAAACCAGCATATGGTTTATGCAGATGTCCTCTACTACAACCATTGCCTGTACTAGGACTCTGTGAGTAATAATCTTTTGGTCCTGATTGTGACTTAATGTCTCCTTCAGTTACATTCATAGACCCCAATACAGACATAAATTCATTCTAACTCGTTTCTGACACAGTGATATGTTTCTCTCCATTTTCAGCAGGCAGTGTTGCCTTCAAGATTGCTGAAACATCTGTATGGGAAATGGATTCATTCCAGTAGCATGCATTACCAAGTTGTTTTTTGAAACACCGGTGCAAGCTCCCATTTTGAGAAGAGAAAAGCTCTGAGTAACAACCTTCTTCTGTAGTAGTACATGCACACCACTGGGCCACAATTTGACCAGAAATGCATTTTCAATATTCTCATACACTGAGGTGTCAAGAGTCATGGGATACCTCCTAATATTGAGTCGGACACCCTTATGCCTGGCATAGTGAACCAACTCAACATGTCATGGACCTAACAAGTCACTGGAAGTTCACTGTAGAAATACTGAGACATTACTGCCTCTATTGCCATCCGTATTTTGAGTAAGTGTTGCCAAAGCAGGATTTTGTGCACAAATTGACCTCTCAGTCACATTCCATAAATTCTGATTTGACTCATATTGGACAATTAGTGTGGCCAAATCATTCACCCAACTTATCAAGAATGTTCTTCAAACCAATTGTGACCAATTATGGCCTACTAACTATATTATGGGTTCCTTAACTAATTTCCCACACTCTTTTGAATTTGCTTTCCATTAACACATTCTAAACAGAGAACTAGCAGCGATATAACTATAGATGGAATTTCCCCACGTTGGTATCACAGTATTTCAGTCATCAATATTGGAAAAGTATTTTCCAAGGGTGTTATATAATTCCCTAGAAAAATTAAGTTTTTTTTTTTTATTATTTTTTATTTTTTTAAATGACATGCGATGCTCAGAAAAGACTGTTAAATACTGTTTATATTTATGATTTACCAGTCAACAGATATATTTTTACTACAAACTGCCTTTACATCACTGACCCTGTGCTTGCGATCAGTCACTTCCTTCACAGTTGACCATATGGTTTTAATTTTATCCTGTGAACTAGTTATTCTGTTTGTGTAGCATATACTCTTTGCCTTCCTGATAACGTTTTTATACACTTTACATTTGTGTTTGTAATACGCTACTGTACCTTGTCTGTGACTACTTCTAACATTTTGATACAACTCCCATTTTGATCTGTGTGATATCCTTATTATTATTACTATTTGTCAGTCATTTCCTGAGCATTGCTTGTGATTTAAATGAAAACTTATTTTCTACAGGGAACGATATAACTCTCTTGAAAAATACTTTTCCAATATTCATGTCTGACATACTTCTCTGTGTTGCTGACTAGGGGGAGATTGAATCAATAATGAAATCACTGCAGACTAAGAATTCTCATAGATATAATGGATTGCCTAGCAGAATATTAAGGTATTGTGCTGCACATGTTAGCCTGTACATAGCCATATTTGTAATTTTTCCTTTAATAATGGACAGTTTACTGAATGATCAAAGTATTCAGAGTAAAGCCACTTTATAAAAAGGGAGAAAGGAATAATGTAAACAATATTAGACCTACTTGTATGCCATCAGTGTTGTTATTGAGAAGGTTGTGTATGTAAAGATAATCGATCATTTTATTTCACATAATGTGGTATCAAATGTACACTTCATTTTAAGAAGTGGTTTGACAATTGAAATGCTATATTCCCTTTCCTCTGTGAGGCACTTGATACGAGTAACTCTAAACTATTTCTGTTTGCCGATGACAGTAGCTTGGTAGTAGAGGATATTGTATGCTACATTGGCTCTGTTTCGAATAGCGCAGTTCATGACATAAGCTCAAGGCTTGTAAAAACCAAATTAATGGTAAATCACATTAAGGCACAGTTTTTACAGTTTCTAATACACAATTAAACAAAACCCAATGTTTCAGTTTCACAAAACGGGTATATGATTAGAGAAACTGCACAGATCTAATTTCTAGATATTCACATAGATGGAAATGGAAATGAGCATTTGGCGTCATTGGCTGGAAGGTTCTTTGCAGGGTAGGTCTGGCTGCCTTGGTGCAGGTCTTATTACATTTGACGCCACATTGGGCGACCTGTAAGCCAGATGGGGATGAAATGATGATGAAGACA
Organism: Schistocerca gregaria; assembly: GCF_023897955.1. NCBI lineage: Eukaryota > Metazoa > Arthropoda > Insecta > Orthoptera > Acrididae > Schistocerca > Schistocerca gregaria. The sequence goes on from NC_064931.1 coordinate 544,952,796, forward strand.
GCACAACACCCAGTCCCTGAGTGGAGAAAATCCCCAGCTTAGCTGGGAATCAAAACCGGGCCCATAGGAGGACAATCTGTCATGCGGACCACTCAGCTATCAAGACAGACGTAGACAATTTTAGACATATTTCTATGCCATCAGTGTTTGCTAAAGTTATTGAGAAAGTAGTGTATGTAAGGATAACTGATCATTTTATTTCACATAATTTGCTGTCAAATATAAAGTTTGGTTTTAGACGTAGTTTACCAACTGATAATTCTATACGCTCTTTTCTCCAGATGTTGGAATATTACAGAATAAGGGAGTAGCTGACAATTGGTTCACCTCTTACTTTAACAACAGACAGCAAAAGGTCATTATTCACAGTGTTGAGAATGGCTGTGATGTGGAGTCTGTGTGGGGTATGGTCAAATGGGGGGCACGCCAGGGATCAATGGTGGGGCCACTCCAGTTCCTTATTTATCTAAATGATATTCCATCTAGTATTATGGGTAACTCTAAAATATTTCTGTCTGCTCATGATCCTAGCTTGGTAGTAAAGGATGTTGTGCACAACACTGGCTCTGTTTCGAATAGTGCAGTTCATGACATACACTTAAGCCTTGTAAAAGCAAAATTAATGCTAAATCACTGTAAAACTCATTTTTACAGTTTTTTAACCCACAAACAAAACCCAATGTTTCAATTCCACAAAATGGGCATATGATTATAGAAACTGAACAGTTCAAATTTCTGTGTTTAAACAGATAGCAAACTGTCATGGAAGGCCCACATTCAGGATCTTGCTCAAAGACTTAATGCTGCCATTTTCACTATTTGAACCATATCTGGGGTAAGTGATATTTTGACATGGAAAATAGTCTTCTATGCGTATTTTCATTTGCTTATGATGTATGGTATTATAGTTTGGGTTAACTCTCCCCATTCTTGAAGAATACTTTTGGCTCAGAAACGAGCGGTCCAGATAATAAGTGGTGCAAGTCTGCGAACCTCTTGTTGACCGCTGTTCATTTGTCTGGTTAGTCTGACATTGGCCTCTCAATATATATGCTGTTTACTGTCATCTCTTGTTAATAATATCAGTTTTTTCCTCTGAGAAATAGCAGCTTGCACTCAGTTAAAACTAGGCAGAAATTCAATCTGTCTTTTGATCACAGTTCCTTGGCTCTTGTGCAGAAAGGTGCGCAATACACTGCTGCATCCATTTTCGATAACCTACCACAAGAATTCAAAAGTCTTAGCAGTAATCCACACTCTTTGAAACTGAAACTAAAGAGTTTCCTCATCAGTCACCCTCTGTTCTGTTTAGGAATTCCTTGAAACATTAAGCTGATTCCTCTGTTATATTGTTGTTGCTTATACATTAACTTATAACTTGACATTTTTGGGTTCATAAAAATTTAATTTTATCTGTTAGTATTTTTACGTTGTAATTTCATGTACTGACACATTCCATGACTTTGGATATATGCTCCTCAATTTGGTCTTACAGACAAGATGCGTAAAATAAAAAATAAGAAAAATCACATGAGTAAAAATGATAAATCTACCAATGCATTGTCCTTTTAAACAATGTGTATGTGATACTGCTCCCATATGTTCATATTACTATCCCACATCTTTTGATAATTTGGTATATGTTTTGGATGAATCATTTATTTCAGTTGCCCATAGAGCCCTGTCATCATGCATATATTCAGTTATGTAACTTATCTTGTGCACCTTGGTCCATGACCATGGCAATACATATGTAAAGCCACAAATGAGTACCACAGGATATACAATCTTATTTGATGAATATATTTAACAGTGTCTATGCTTAATGATTTTCATTTCCATCATTATTACTGTGTATAGCATTGTCAGCGGCAGCATACCATGTGATGACAGTGAAATATTTTGAACAGGCTGATACACATATAGATTGTTATAGTCTGACCTAGGATCAAGATATATGTCATTATATTTTTATGCAATTCATATTAGCATTTCTGCAGTGCCCCCTGGACATCTATTAACCCTATGTTTAGGGCTTTCACTGTTTCAAGTATTTTATTTCTCCACTGAAAAGAATCAGATCCTATTTGTTCCTCGATCTTGAGTAATTCCTTCTTTAGCCCACTGCTGGCAGGGTCAACAGATTACTAACAGAAGTCTCGATTCACAAGTTCACAGATTTTATGATCTGATCTCCCTCCGAATTTGCCCAAGCATCTATGTGTGCTGTGTCTTGCTGCCTGTGCACAGTAAACAGTTCTTGTACTATTTTTTCTTACTCTAATGACAAATTAATCACTTGGTATGAAAGACTGTGTACAGTGTAACTTAAGGATATCTACCTATCATGGGTCTCATTCACTTCTGTTGGTAGCTTCTCCATAGATCCAGGGATCAGCTCTTGAGATTTTCACAATTCAGTTATGTCACTTTCTAGTCTCTGCAATCTGGCTTCCTGTTTCTCTGCTAAGTCATTAAATTGAGTGCTCACTGGTGGCCAGTTCTTGCCTAGTGGGCATATCCTCCTGTCTAGTAGTCATTTCCTTTTGCTTTGTGGCTAATGCTGTAACAAGAGTGGTCATCTGTATTTGTTTTACAGCTCAAATTATCAACTACTCCAGATTTTGGTGAGAGATCTTGAGTTTATGGTTTAGATTCCTCTGGCACCACTACATCCTCAACTGAATGAACATTAACAAGGTCCATCAACTCCATCTGATATTGAGAATGGGTTTTTACCACAACACACAAACAAGTTTCGACAAGAGTCTAATGTCTTCTATCAGATTACAACACAGTTTTTCCCTAATACATTTACACACGAAATATCATCAGACAAACAAAGAAACACTGTTAAAAAAAGGTGAGAAATACTGCACCAGCCAGACATGGTCAGAAGTATGTTCAGGAACACATGTAAATGTAAAACTGAGCAATTTCATGACTATATTAAAAATAAAATTTGCCGAGACATTTCCTAAAATCGCACATTCTGTTGGAGAATCTATCAGAAAAAACTCGGCAACAAAGGTACCAGAATATTCTGAACACTCAAATATCTCTAGAAAAGACAATGAGAGTAGCCCAGCCTTCTTACAGTTTTTTATCAAATGCAAAAGAACCTATAGGAAACTGCTGCAGGATGCAAAAAGAATTCAAAAGGATAAGGCTATACAGATGTTCAACAATAAAAGCAAGGCAACAAGGAATATAGTAAAACAAGAAACTGGTAGCACCAAGCCAAACCTGAGAATTATGAAAATTAAAAATTAAAGTGGTTTCATAGATAATCCTAAGGGCAACTTTCTTGACCATTACTTTAGTAACATAGCAACCAAACTTCAAGTAAAGCTACCAAAAATACAATATACAGCTGCAAATAACTATGTACTTTACATAAAGCTACTGCTACTAACCATGCATCATTCAGATTGTGTTTAAATTTAAGAGTAAAATCTCCATAGCTCTAGATGAAGTTGCAGTAAGTCTACTATGGGACTGTATTAGCAGTGTACAAGCATTACTGACACATACTATAAATCAATCATTCACTTCCAGTTGGTTCCCCGATTACCTAATGCAAGCAGAAGTTCTTCCCGTCCACAAAAAAGATAGTAAAGAAAATATAGAGAATTACAACCCAAATTCATTACTGCCTCCATTTTCAAAAATGATAGAAAACTATTATGGGAAAAAGACTTTTGGATTATTTAAATAATTATCAACTTCCGGCGGAAAGAACAGTTTGGTTTCAGATATGGAAAGGGAACAGAAGCTACTACAGGAAAATTTACAAAATGTAACGGTTATTTACCTACACATCAACAAAGCATCTGACATAGTTTGTCATGAAATACTTCTAGGTAAATCTGAAGTACTGGAAATAGGGTGGTGAGGGTCATAAATAAATAGTTTATGTCTTATCTAGCAAACAGTGTGCAGTGGGTACAGATCTCCCAAATTTCAGATGGCTGAAATTATTTGATATTGGGATAATGTACATAGGAAGTACAACAGGCATGTTGTGACACATAAAAGACTTATCTGCTCAGTATGGTATAAGTTACTGAGAAGATTGTTGGTTCAAGAAACTAATCACAGTCATGATGGATGGCAATGTCACAAAACACCTGTTGCAGAGGTGACCACTTAATCATGGTATAGGGGCTGTTGCAACTGCTGAAACACAGTGAACAATCTGTGGCTCAGGTGACCACAGTGCTAACTGTCACACCCTGTCACATGAGTGGGCACTAGTGCATGACAAAATCTGTCACTCATGTGACAACTGAAACCACAGTATGACCCATCACAGAAATAACCACTTTTTACACAGCACACTCCATTGCTTGGATGACCACTCAAATCACAACATATCCCATCACACAAGTGACCAATGAAATCACTACTCCATCACAGCACACTTAATGGATGAGTATGTTCTGCCTTGTGTCTGTGAGAGTATACATTATATGCAGGTCAGTCCAGTGAAGCAGCAGCAGCAGCAGGGATACATCTGAATCATCTGCTCCCTAATCCTGCTGGATCCTCTTAAACTGGACACACTATGGTGATATAACCTGGACATCAAACTTGCATTCTATGTTGTTGGGTATCGTGTATTATATTATTATGTATCCTGGCTACAAAACATAACCCCCCTCCCAAAAGGAGGGTGTAGTTGAGGGTAAGGTAAATTAGGCTGGTAAGTGCACTTGAGGCCCAGAGTAGGATTGAACCCAAGACTGTGCTGTCTGGAGACGTGGTGTTGAGGTTGTCTTAGGCGAGTGCATAGAAGTGGGTTCAAATGGGAAGGTGTATGTCACCTTTATATGTTCCAGTGACAGTGTCTATGTGTTTCCATTTATGGAAACTTCCAGGGTATAATGACTTCAACTAACAATCTTGTGAGGTCCAGAGAATGGACATTGGAGACCAGGCCTGACCCCTCAACACTGACCATTACATGCATGGCAGTTGCTGAAGCTGAATGAACAAAGGAAGTTTGGGTGCCATGCCGAGAGTCTAGTCGAGGCCATATGCATGGAATACGGTTGTGCAGTTCACACAGGAATGCTGAAATCTCTGAGTCAGAAGAGGTAGCAGAGAATTTGACACATTCTCTGGTATTTGAAGCTGTCATCATATATTGTGAAAGAGCCTAGTCACTGCAGTGTTGAGGTCTGTCTTGAAACAAGAGGAGGTTGAGGAGTATGAGGAGGAGTACATTAGTCCTTGCTTTGTTGTGGCAAACTAGAGTCACCTTCAAAATTTAATGCCATCACTGAACCATATCATTTTGGAGTGGATGGTGATGATGAGTGCCAAAGGATTTGGCAAGCTTTTTGAAGAGCTGGAATTCAAATTTCTTTTCACAACCTTTGGTGATGTGGAATAGCAAAGCGTAATGATCAGACCATTTACTGACAAATGCTAGTGCCACAGTATCAGCTGAGATGTAAGAAATTGGTGTTGCCCCTGGCCAGTGAGTGAAATATTCAATGATAGGTGAAAGATACTACTGAACATCAGAAGTGAGGAAGTGATTGACAATGTTAACATGAGCATACATAAGCTTCCCTGCAGCCACAGGAAAATCACCAACTAGGTCATGGATGTGCAGGTCAACCTTACTAAGCTTACATTCACCACAGCAGTGGTCCCAGCTGCAACAATCTGAGCAGATGCCACGACACACATAGTGATGAATCCTGGTAGTAGCTTTAACACCTGGGTGTCACAGGTTATGGACACTGTCGAAGGCCTGCTGGGGGAAAGCATCTAGTAGGAAAGGTTGTAATTTGCGATTGGAGGTATCACATAATAATTTGTGCCTGTGCCAGCCTAAGGCCAGTTTTTGGGTTTTGGTGTTAAGAGTCCATCTCCGTACTAACCTTTTGATCTGTTGTGAAATTGATGCAACCAGTGATCCCAGCAACTCATGCTGAAAATTGGCAGCTATATTGTTTGTGCTGAACTGAGAGATATGTTCCAGTTGGTGGAGTTGACATGGTGAGCAGTGACTTTTTCTCTGCTGCAAGGTATATAGTATGGGTCTGTAGTGTGGAAATGTCATTAAGTTCCTGGCCTCCAGCTTTTGGCGGATGTACCCGATTACCTCATAGGGGACAAGCAGCTTCTTGTCATAGGCACATCATTGGTGTTCTGTAGGCATAAGCTTCATTGAAAAGAAGACCAATGGTTCTCAGGAACCACTGAAGTGTTGTTGCAAAGTTGCTCCTAAGGCACAGTTGTTGGTCTCAACTACTAGTGCCGACTGGATTGTAGATTGTATTTTATTGGTCCTGATGTCTACATAGCAGCTTATGCATAAGACATTGGACAAGTCAAGTTATAAATATACAGGCTGAAAGTAATTTCAAGGCATACATATTTAAGCTTACAATAATACACTTTACGCGTAAGTAAGTATTTATATAACACATTTCATAAATTTAAATATTTTTCAATGGAGTAAAAGCAGTGATGCTGTAAATATGACTTTAGAGATTTTCCAAATGTTTTGACCTCAGTGATAGCTTTTATGTTTTCAGGAAGTTTGTTATAAAGCTTAACTCCCATGTAAAAGTACCTTTTT